>NC_073357.2:5885000-6185000 GCF_027580225.2 Misgurnus anguillicaudatus | reverse complement strand
TTGAAGCAACTGCCATGTGATTGGTTGATTAGATAATTGCATTCATGAGAAATTGAACAGGTGTTACTAATAATCCTTCATGTGAGTGTAGGTACTCAATTCTACTCTATAGGTACTTAGAAACAAGTGCACATTGATTCTCAAAACAATTTCCAGAGCGTTTCATCCAGGATGCATGGGTAAAGAAGGTTTTCTGAACAATTTTTGGAAAAAGTAGGCTAAAGGCACATAAAATCTGGATCTGGTGTGATAAGTGGTATCATGTCTCAGTCTGATGGATGTTGTTCGGTCTAGAGAAAGAAGTGTGAGAGTATCAGACAGCTCTCAGTAAGGCCTAAAGCCATGAATAGTAACATGCTTAACGTTTATTGTCCCATATTTTGATGCGTATCCTAGTTTTTTTAGAGACTAGACATGAGCAAATATTCAAATATAAACACGTTTAAGACATATCATTAGGGTTATTATCCATAAATAATTGGTGCAAGTTATTTTTTTAGGTATTATCGGCTTTGTTTGACAGACAGTAGTTAAGGAGAGGACCGTAAAGTACAGGGTAGAGATGGGAATGTTGGAGCACTGCCCACTGCACCATAGGCTTCGACCAGATAAAGAAAACTTAAAAATTAATAAGAGCATAGATGCAAAAGCCACTAAACGCCACCTCTGTTAAAAATGAGATAATCATGTTGACCTCGCCACGTATAATGTATTTGACATTGAGAAGATTGTCCTTTTTACAGTTGTCTTTTGTGTTTTATTGTTCCTGTTAATTAGCATACCAACAGAGGAGGGATCTAGGGACTTGTAAAGCTTTTTTAACACACAAGATGAATGAAGACTTTCAGGGCAGTTTTTCTTTAATCCACATTTTCACCATTCAGACAACATGAACCAACAACCTTTACACTGTCTTTGTGTGTCCTGCCGGGCACAGCCCATTTCACACTGCGCTACTGTAGTGCCTATTCCTCAAAATCTGTGTGCAGTTTCCTTTCAAGCTATAACAGAAACATTCGTAATCCAAGAAATTCTCTTTTAAGCGTTCACGACCTAAACGGTCACGTTGCTTGTAGAGACGATGTTGTATAGAGACCGAAATCAATTGGGAGTGTGCAAGGTTAGCAGAAAAGACCACCTGTATTTTTCAAGGAAATTTTCTGAATGTTGAAACTCCTGGAAAAAAAACGTATGTTCCTGGTGTGGCAATCAAGTCAGTTATTGTCCCTTCTGAAATTAAGTGATTATATTAGCATGCCTTTCAGATTGGTTTTAGTAAAATTACACCCTTTTAACAGAGCAGCAGGTGAACAGGAATACAACCAAGAGGTTGTTTTTGATCAAGAGACATTTTCTCTTTATTGGACATTAGCTGTGTTTCATTACAGATTTGCGGAAAACTTTAGCGTTATTTTCTAAATGTTGAGAAAAAACTTTTGCAAAATGATAGCGTTTCCATTAACTGAAGATATGCGACTGAAACCTCTTTGCGATAAGTCATTCCAAACATCATGTCGACTGCGCTAGGCATTATTTTTAACCGGAGGAGACGTAAAAGTATTACCCAAACATTAATGCTGAGGAAAGCCCCTTATACTTAGGAACGTCAACGTATACACTGCAAAAAATGAATTTCAAGATAAAAGTTTTTTAGTATTTTTGTCTTGTTTTCAGTAAAAATATCTAAACATTCTTAAATTAAGATGCTTTTTCTTGATGATTAAAACGACCCAAGAAAATAAGTCTAGTTTTTAGACCAAAAATATCAAATTTAAGTGATTTTGTGCATAAAACAAGCAAAAAAATCTGCCAATGGGGTAAGCAAATTTTGACCTTAGGTCATTTCTCTTGACCTTTTTACAGAAGATAAAAGTCGCCGTAATCTTTACTGACATTGTCCATAATGATTACTGACATGGAGCATTCGGAGGGGACTAAAATCACTCAGAAGCTCTGATTAAAGAGCACCTATTTCATTGCTAAAAAACAACATTATTTTGTGTATTTGGTATAATACAATGTGTTCGCTTGGTTTATGGTTCAAACAAGTTTTACTTACGCGCGTATATTGTATTTCCGGAATCCCATTCATTTAAACATGGACGTTTTTTCCATTCGGCGAAATCAAATTAAAAAATTTATATTTTTTTTTACACTATTAGCATCAGGTAAGAAACTCAACCTTTTTTTGTCCATTCCGGAATGGTAATGTAATTAATGAAGATAATAAATTGTTACTTACTCTTTCCCCGCCATTGGCGAGTTATCTCGTCAATTAAGAGAAAACATTTGCATAGAAAAATGTGTTCCTGATTATTTTTATGTTAATCTGTAATACCGTGATTATCCACTTCCCAATTTATAAAAAACTGAAGCCAAAACGTTATTTACTAATTTTAAACTCTTTGTTTTGATAATCGTTGTGAATCTGATCTCTAACAAAATTCCTTCACAAAAATGCAATTATTTCAGCTTTTTGCTAAAAAAAATTATTTTTAAAGAAAAATACCCATATTTAAGAGTTTATAAGCAGAGAAAGAGTATATATAGGATGAAACGTTTTTTTTTTTTCTCGTTTTGTTTGTTTGAAAGCAGAGGGTCTGTACTTTCATTTGATATATTTGTATGTTTATATATTTTTAGAAGAAAATTTTCCTGAAAGCCATTTCGTAAACTTTTGAGAAAATCACAAAAAAATCAGATTTTTTTGCAACTTTTCAAAAAATGGGTGGCAGGGATTTCATCCTTTTGGTGGGTTATAGTTATACAGTTATAAAATGTGTAGGCTACTTTAGTTAGATTTGTATAAGTTATTTTAAATTAGTTAAAATTAAATTCATAAATTACATCAAAACAAAATTACAAGCAAAAACTCCTTCCACAAGGAAAACATGTTTACTTTCGTTTTTTATGTAATTTAAAACAAAACGTATAAATATCACAAAGACCCTATCTGGTTGAGTCATTTGTAAATATAATGTCATATGTATATGTTGTTAAAAGACATTTATATTTATTTTTTGTGTAATATTAAACTCTCAAAATGATTTGCAGAATCCGGGAATCGTGTGTTATTAGTTTTAAGCGTTTGTTATCTAGGAATAACAAACCTGCAAATGTTGCAACTAGCCAATCAGAATCAAGCATTCAAATGAGCCATGTAATAGACATTAACAAACATTAATTTACACACATTCACACACTTCCTCAAACTTCCACAACAGAGAAAGATGAACACTCTCTTTCCAAGGTCATGTTCCAATTTTGTGTGTGTGTGTGTGTGTGTGTGCGCGTGTGTGTGTGCAGAGCCATCTTCTCTAACCCATAGCTCCCCTGTGATGTGTCCTCATTGTCATATTGGCCTGAGCCAGGCTAGAAGAGATAGAGAGAAAGAGAGATAGACTCTCATAACAGGACACAGTTTCTGTAAAGGGGTCAACAACCTGTCGTTTTCATTTGCTCGCCGGGCTTAATAAAGTCCCACAGGCACTTGGACAGTTCTGTTAATCACGAAATATCATGCAGTAGTACAGCAGCTGTATTAACAACAGACACCACTACACTGAAATGGTACTTAATGTACATTACTCAAATACTGCAACTCATTGGGAAATTTAAATAGATGTATGGTCATGAATGTTAAACATTGAACCTTATAAAGTTACCCTTACCGTTTATGAAAAAGTTGCCAGCCACACCAGCATTTTTTATGATTTTCACCTTTGTTTGTTCTCTTTTTATCACCTCTTAAATATGGGTAGGTTTCTTCAAAAATACCAAATTTTGAGCAAAAAGCTGAGATAATTGTGTTTTTGTGAGAACTTTTGATAGAGACCAGATTCAGAGCAATCCTCAAAACAAACACTGCAGTTTTTGCCCTAAGGGATTAATTCTGGTTTTTTTAAGTTGTGTCACCTGATGTATAATAGCAGAAATATGGATTGACGGAAAAATCAGTTATTGGCAAGGAAGCGTTTTCTCTTAATTGATGAGATAATTAGTCAATGGCGGGGAAAGAGTTAATAGAATGCCGCATGGATGACGAATTTTGTAGGCAAAACCCGAAAGCGAGTTAGCCTTTTAGCACTTCTGGTTTCATTGACCCAAAGTCAATGGATTTTTTGGAATGGGGTTTTGGTTAAACTCCTAAAATAAGATCTTGGGTTAACAGTTTTTTCACGTTTTATTCTACGACATAAAACACATACAGTATATATTAGTGAAAATAGTACAATGATTACCATCAGCATAATACTGATGTTTTTGACATCAGGTGTACGAAAGGCTTGCCCAGTTCCCCATCTCCTTTGCACTGATCTGGGCCGTGTTTCCCAAAGCATCGTAAGGCTAAGTAGATCGTAAAAACGATCGTACGAATCATCTTAGAATTACGGGCGGTTTCCCAAAAGCTTCGTAACTTAAGTTGCACTTGAAAATCATCGTAGATCTACGAGTGCTCTGGAGTAATCGTTCATTCATAAGTGCATCGTAAGACAACAGAGTTACAAGGTCACCTACAGGACAACCAGCAAATTGCACTCCTGCAATGACGATAATGTAATGTTTTAAATGTTTATTTATTTATTGGGTTCTTCTTTGTTTATTTTATATTAAATATATAATATAATATATTTAAAATTCAAATGAGAAATCAAATTTAAATGACTTAACATAAATTAATAAAGAAGGAAAACGTATTTTGTTGGTAAAAGTTTTTTGTATTTTGGTAAAGCTTGGTATAGCAAATTGATAAATGGTTCATACCGATTGCTGCTATAATTCATCTAAACATTGTTTTGAAGGGAAATGGCATCTAATTAAAGAAACCAAATAAATATTTACGGTACAATGCAATAATCCATAATAATAAATAAACATAGATAATAAACAACAAATAATAATCTAAACTATAATAGAAACGCAGAAGGCATTTCGCAGTGGGACGAGTCCTAACTAAATACGGAAAAGAATATTTAATAAATTATTAAAACATTTAAAAAGTCATTGAACAATAATGAAAATATATTATTAAAAATAGTAGTGCACATCGGCTGAAGATCATTAGCCTAAACAAGCTTCTGCTACAAATTCGATTCATTCTATTGGTGACATTTCAGCACTTGACAAATGGATAGCGACTCGTAAGTAGCACTTAAAACCCAGCTGCGAGCGATTGTTTCACGTGCACGTAAATGAACAACGAATGTTCGTTAAGTAGCTCGTAGAAAGCGCTCTTAAGTGCTAAGTTCAATCGTTATCGGGAAACCCAGCCCTGGACTGTAAGGATGACATCATCACGGCTACTATTTAGCCAATGAGCTGGCCAACCGCACACCAACAGGAAGTGGATATAAGCCCAGAATTGTGCCATCAATCCTTCGCATCCTCCCTCATCCATCTGTCCCCACTAACCAAAGCCATTGAGCATCCTAGCATGCCAAACAACAGAGTATTCTGGACCAGAGCAGAGATTCGTTGCAGGGAGACATTCCTGTAAATCTCATGTGTAACATGCACACTGCATTATAACACCATCAGGGCTGAGAAAAGTGTGACGTTCGATGTGACTTGTATCACACAGGAAGCTGGGCCACTTTGTTTAGCACAATTGATTGTGCTGTAAGATCGCACCAGTCATAGTCGTGAAACTACCATTGACATCATTAGCTAAATAAAGCAGCGCAAAATTATAATGCATGCCTTTGGAGCAAAAAATCCTTTTAGAGAGATTAAAGATACATATGACTATAAAAAAGAACCACATGATGTTATTGATAAATTTTTGATCATTTTGTATTGGTACGGCTTGTCTTATTAATCTATAATTATTATACATGCGGTGTTAATGAACTCATGGGATGTTTGTGTATGGAAAGAAATCAGACTCAATATTATTAACAAATACATGCACAGTTATCTGTGAACTGGATGCATGTTACAAATGTATTTTACTATCCACGAACAAATGTCTTTAGATTTGAATATGTGAAATTCAGAATTTGAATGAACGTGTATCGATTTGTACAAATGTACAAATACACATGTTTTATTGTGTATTCAAATATCATAATTTGCGCGTGCAAAAAGGGAGATGTGCATTTGTGGATCAGATGACACGCGTGCATTAATCCCGTTCTGTTCATTTGTATATTGAGACTTTCATTTCGCCGTTTAAAGCATTTTATGAGCCAAATACAAACAACTATCAATGAATGAACTAAAAAGATGTCTTTGATTTTGTGTCTGCGAATTTTAATATTTACGTGAATGTGCATCGATTTGTACAAACAGAGACATATTTGTGAATTCAGTTGCCATATTTCGTATCATTATTTCACAATTTGTGCACGCAAAAAAGAGGATGCGCATTTGTGGATCAGGCGACCCGCGTGCATTAATCCTGTTCTGTTCATACGAGTTTTGAGACTTAAGTTGCGTGGTTTGCATTGAAAGATCCACGAGCACAGATGTGCTATGAAAACAGTCACCACTAGGTGTCAGTCTAACAGGGTTTCACACATGGCGGTGAATTCTGTTTTCTGTGTTTCCCTTTAGTCTGGTGTTTTTATAGCATTACGTTTATTATCTATATATATTAAATGTTTTAATGGCTTGGCTACTGAGATGTGTTTGTGTGTGCATGTATGTAATGTATCTTTATTGTCCTTTAATGGTAAGTCAATTATTTTTACAGTATAATTCACTTCATTTTAAAAAGTAATACTTTCATGTATTAAACTATACCATTTATTAAATATTTCATAATTCTCCTATTTTCTATTATTTCTTTTTACCTTATATATATAGCCTACGTATTTGTTCTACAATTATTGTGTTACATGCATAAAAATTAATATGCCCCAGCCTGTTTATATATAAATAACACTACACATCATGGGTTTGTGCTATATTTATTAAGAATGTCCACATAATAATTATTAAAACAATTTTATTAAAACAGGTTATAAATAATACCAAAATAGAAAACTGGGGAAAGTATGAAATATTTAATAAACTGTATTATATAATACGTTAAATTATTATTATTTTTTTTGTATAAACCATTCAAATCTTTAGTCTTTATAAATATATAAAAACATACCGTGATAAAAACGCTACACTAAAGGGAAGGGAACAGACTTTGACAGAAGACCAGAAATCAGTTGCTTTGCTTAGGACCTATATGCTGGTATCCCCAACGCCAAACAATGTATAATCTGATATAGGAGTCTAAATTTAATTAAGATCCTAAATCAGATTATACGTTATTTAAGGTTATGTGAATAATAGCCTATATTTAAGCACTTATAGAATATTGTATTAAGTAGCCTACTTATACACACTTTGAAGTGCTGAACTGCTGATCGGTTCATAAATTATGAACGAAAACATGATTTATAAACGTACATAATTAGTATGATATAAATTGTAAAAAGTCTGTTGCCTGTTGTTAAAAGCGCTCCTCAGGCTTCGTCTTTGGGTCGTCAGAGGGATTACTCGCCCGAATATTAACATTTACTAAATTTCCCATCGGCCCGTACCTGAGACTGATTGCGCGCATCGCCTGTTCTTCATTTGGTGGACTTTATTTATTTCATTTAGATCTTCATTTAGATCTCACCAAACCTGTTCGGTGCGAAGTCTTGCTTTGCCATACGTTGCTGAGCGTTTCTTTGCCTATCTTTACTTGGATTTATATATCCCGACTGTTTATTGGATTAGTATAATCTAATAAAAATGTAATGTACTGTCACCCAGATCAGGAAAGGCAGTAAGGATCCTGATCTGAGTGACAGTACATTAAACACACGGTAACGTTTTTTTATTAAGCTCCTAAATCAAATTACTGATTAAATTACAAATAATGTCACTGAACTAGTTTTGTAGCGGTGTCGGACTTTCCCTTGCGGTGATTTTGCGTGGCGCTGTATGCAATTTTACGGCCTTTATTTACTAAAAATATAATTTAAATCCAGAACAACGAGGTACACTAGAAGTTGGGTGCTATGCCTTAACCCTTATGAGAAGAAACATCATCAACACAAGCTACTACAGCTACATTTAAACAAAAATACATAAATAAATTAAAGAACATGGTTTAGGCTTGTTAAGTGCAAATTTTCAGAGCATCGGTATACAGAACACTGCGCTGTAAATGTACAAAACGAATGCAATACACAAGCACTGTATATTAAATTAGGCCATTTTCAATAATATATTAGTATTCTCATGAAATGCGTACAAATAACACGCAGCTTGATTATCGTGCAATACATAGGCCACATAAAATTACAACCTTGAGTGAATATGTTACGCAAGTCCTTCCTGTTCCCCCATGGCTCATCTATTCGTGTTTTTTAATAATTGGTTTCTCATTTGTTTTTTACCATTGTCTCTTGGGTTTGGGGTTAGAGTAAGTTTTTGTAAAATAAAATGATATCCAAACCCAATCGACAATGGTTTAAAAAACAGACAAAAAAACAACGACACCAAACGATGCGCCATTTAAGTGAACGGGAAGGACCAGCATATGCACGCAAAATTGGAATTTGGCGTAGGCTATGTATTGCACGATAATCACACTGATTGCTATATACGCATTTGATGATAATAGGTTGATTAGATAAATTAATGTTTATCTATAAAGTATGAAAACGAATGAATCAGTATTTTGGCTAAATTAAGATGGATCATTTCAAGATCATTTTCAGTCATTTAGATTTTGTCATCATTTCAGAACAAGCTTATTCTATCTATAACAACTTACATTATATCATGTGTGTTTCTTGAATATATGTTGAAAATATATATAAAAAAGTACAAAATAAAATCGTTCAGCTCATGGGGAGTGAACAAAAAGACGTTAAAGTCTCTCCGCAAGGACGTGCTGAAACTGTCGAGTCGACAGATGATCATCATGCTTAAAATGTTTCACCCAGAAATTAATAATGAAAACTTGAATATCTAAATGCCCAGGTAAGAGTCAAGTGTTCAGTCAGTTCACTATAAAGAAAAAAGCCAACGACATTGGCTGCAGCTTCCTCATCCACGGGCGGATGTTGCAGATACACAAAGAAAAAACTATAAAGGTTTAAATGCTGGTAAAAAACGTCAATTATATTATGGCATTTTATATTTGTGTTGATTAGTTAAAGTTATTTTAATCTTTAATACTGCATCTGCAGACAATCTGCAGACGACGCTATCATTCTATTATCTCAGTTTCACTTTCTCACGCATTCACTGTAGCCAGGCCCGGATTAACACAGTGAAGTGCCCCCCCCCCCAATATATTTTATTTATTTATTTATTATTTTAAACTAGTCATTCAGGGCTCCAGACTAACGTTTTTGTTATTAGGAGCAATGTAGCCCCTGACTGAAAATTTTAGGAGCGCTAGCAGAAAATTTAGGGCACACCTTAAATAAGCCTGCAATGCAATATTTTGACATTTTCCCAAAATAACTGCATTACTGAAAAATACTAAATAGACTTAACTATGCAGTTGCTGCACATGTCATCATTATGCACAATTAATGAAACTTTCAGAATAGGAAGTTATGAATCAAAGATTCATACAACCCCCTTAACTATAGGCATAAGATATGCTACATATAGGCTACAATAAGTTATATCTAGATAGCATACTTTAATGAGATGAGTGGCAGGGCAGCAGTTTACATGCTTGTATCCTTTACACGTTTCTCATCTTTTATCTAGTTTTCCTTGGGCACTGATGTAGACCTTTATTCTCGTCTATAATGTATTTAGTGTTAATGTAGGCTAAATGTTGTCCCGCTCTCTTTATCTTTCATCGCTGTAATGTTTAACCGGCGCGGTTCTGAGTGCGATGTGTTACCAGGGCTGCGTAGATCCATCGGTAAAATCAACCGAGCGCATGGTGACATAAAACGATATACGCGATTACGCGTCATGCAATTGAGCGGTTAAAACCCGATCGTGCATTCCGTAGTGCCCGCACATGCTCGAGTACTTGTAAAAACGTTTTGGCCGCAGTCTGGAGACCTTGGTGACCCCCTATTGCCTGGGGCACTCGCCCAATATTGACAATCCAGCCCTGGCTGTAGCCTGTGATTTAACGAAATGACCTCTTACCAATTTATTTGGCCTTCATTATACATGTATGATGTGAAAAACAAGAAGGTCATAGCTAGTTTCATTAATTCAATGTAAAATGCGCCGTGGTTGCATTCATGCGGTTGGCTTGTCAGTGCGGTAATACAGGATTGCGTTAATTAGTAGGTCCAAAGCAACTGATTTCAGGTGTTCTGTCAAAGTCTGTTCCCTTCCCTTTAGTGTAGCGTTTTTATCACGGTATGTTTATATTTATAAAGACTAAAGATTTGAATGGTTTATACTAAAAAAAAAACCCAATAATTTAATGTATTCTATAATACAGTTTATTAAATATTTCATACTTTCCCCAGTTTTCTATTGTGGTATTTTTATAACCTGTTTTAATAAAATTGTTTTAATAATTATTATGTGGACATTCTTAATAAATACATAAATATAGCACAAACCCATGATGTGAAGTGTTATTTATATATAAACAGGCTGGGGCATATTAATTTGTATGCATGTAACAAAATAATTGTAGAACAAACTCGTAGGCTATATATATAAGGTAAAAAGAAATAATAGAAAAATTATGAAATATTTTAATAAATGGTATAGTTTAATACATGAAAGTATTACTTTTTAAAATGTTTTAAATTGTAAAAATAATTGACTTACCATTAAAGGACAATAAAGATACGTTACATACATGCACACAAACACATCTCAGTAGCCAAGCCATTAAAACATTTAATATATATAGATAATAAACGTAATGCTATAAAAACACCAGACTAAAGGGAAACACAGAAAACAGAATTCACCGCCATGTGTGAAACTCCGTTAGACTGACACCTAGTGTTGACTCTTTTCATAGCACATCTGTGCTCGTGGATCTTTCAATGCAAACCACGCAACTTAAGTCTCAAAACTCGTATGAACAGAACAGGATTAATGCACGCGCGTCGCCTGATCCACAAATGCGCATCCTCTTTTTTGCGTGCACAAATTGTGAAATAATGATACGAAATATGCCAACTGAATTCACAAATATGTCTCTGTTTGTACAAATCGATGCACATTCACATAAATATTAAAATTCGCAGACACAAAATCAAAGACATATTTTAGTTCATTCATTGATAGTTGTTTGTATTTGGCTCATAAAATGCTCCAAACAGCGAAATGAAAGTCCCAATACACAAATGAACAGAACGGGACCAATGCACGCGTGTCACCCGATCCACAAATGCACATCTCCCCCCCCGCACGCGCGAATTATGATATCTGAATACACAACAAAACACGTGTACCTGTACACCTGTACAAATCGATACACGTTCATTCAAATTCTGAATTTCACACATTCAAATCCAAAGACACCTGCTCGTGGACAGCAAATACACCTGCAACATGCATCCAGTCCACAGACAACTGTGCATGTATTTGTTAATAATATTGAGTCTGATTTCTTTCCATATTTGTGCTGTTAAAATACATTTGTCACACCACAAATATAACAAATCTTCATCTCACGACCCTCAGTTTGAGAACCACTAGACTAAATGTAACAATTTAATGGTGGATGATATGGGAAAAAATGCCAAAGATTCAGACCATGGCTGAAGGGTAATAAAAGAGCGAGGTGAATCTATAATCAACACTTAACCCAAACAAACACATATTTCCCCTTTTCTTGCTTTTAACACATCAAATTTAAGGACAAACAAAGCTGATGTGTTAGAAGCAAGGAAAAAAAGGATCTGCCCGACTTTGACAAGGGTCAAATTGTGATGGTTAGACCAGTTGTTCTCACACTTTTTCGCGTGCGGCCCCCCTTGTGTACGTTGCATCCGTTTATGGCCCCCCAAAATAATATTTGTGACATAAATCATTCCAAAAATTTGAAAAAATATATTAAATTATACAATGTGGTGCTGTTGGTTTAATTACACATAATTTATGATAAATTCATGTATTTTATAAAATGTAATTTAACTGGGGCCCCCTGGCCCCATCTTAGGGCCCCCAGTTTGAGAACCACTGGTCTAGATTACTAGGTCAGAGCATCTCCAAAATTTCAGCCCTTCCTGGTCTACAGTGGTCAGTACCTATCAAAAGTGGTCTGAGAAAGGAAAAGGGGTAAACCGGCAACAGGGTCATGGGTGCACGTGGGGAGCGAAGAAGGTCTCGTGTGGTCCGATCCAACAGATGAGCTACTGTAGCTGAAATTGCTGAAAAAGTAAATGCTGGTTCTTATAAAAAAAGGATTAGTGGAGTCCATGCCTTGACGGGTCAGGGCAGTTTTGGTGGCAAAAGGGGGACCTACACAATATTAGACTTTTTATATCTCAATTGTTTCTTCCAGACAAATGGACACCAAATTAGGACCTTTAATTAGATTGCATGCTTACTAGATGTTTCACCTAAAAGACAACATCTAAAATTTCAGACGTCCCACTGAGAAAACAAAACAGATGCCAAGATATCAAAAGTCTATGATTTCAAGTAATTTACAAAATTCCTCCAAGACATAATTTCAGCTGCGCTATCCACACTCATTTTATAGCTCTATACTCTCGAGTCAACTGTTGTCAAGAGATTTTCTCTCCTAATTTTGGAAGAAACATCTAGGACACAGAGGTACCCGGAAAAGGTAGAGCTTTTATGAAAATGTCTTCATCTGACTTTGGCTGTAAGGTTCTCCAATTGTAATTTTTAAAGGATTAGTCTACTTTCAATTTGCTAATAATTTACTTACCCCCATGTCATCCAAGATGTTTATGTTTGTATTTTTTTTTCAGTTGAAAAGAAATGAAGTTTTTCAAGGAAAACCTTCCAGGATTTTTCTCCATATAGTGGATTTCATTGGGCACCAATGGTTTGAAGGTCCAAATTGCAGTTTCAATGCAACCAAGGCATAAGGATCTTATCTAGCGAATCAATCATTATTTTAGCAAAAAACTTTCTTGTCTTGCACTAGCCCTGGTATGCAAGTATGTAACCTTACGTATTACATAATCGCATTGAAAGTTCATGCATGATGTATGCAAAACTACCGCTCCAGTCTTTAAAGCAACACCAAAGAGTTTTTTTACCTTAAAATAATGGTTTTTTCGAAACAGGGTGAACGGCACTTTCACATTTGCTTTGCAGCCCTCTATCGGCCAAAACCGCACTAAAGAAGTTTCCAACCGTCGGATCGCGGTCCTGTAGTTCAAGTGAAAACTACAAAAACTTGCTTTACGGCAGACCTACAATCCAATCAGAGCCAGCTATGCTGCAGTATTTACGACAGTAGTAATGGACAATTACGCTTCTAACCTGTAGGGGGAGCAAAGAGCAAAAACTCTTTAGTGTTGCTTTTAAAAGCGTGGGGAAGTTGTTGTATGTGAAATGACACTTGTGTCACTTTATTGTTTAAAATGGTCCGTACCGTGTGCGTTTCGTATAAGTCATGTGTGACCTTTCATCGTGATTACATAATACGTAAAGTCGCAGATGCGCATCCTAGGGCTAGTGCAAGACGAGAAGTTGTAGTTAAAAATTACATATTTTTTAGGTGAAATGTACCATTTCAGTAGATAAGACCCTTATAGGAAAAGTTTAGAGCCCTTTTCGAAAAACACATAAACATCTTGGATGACATGGGGTCTAAGGTAAATTATCAGAATATTTTCTTAGGAAAGTGGACTAATCTTTTAAAAGTGACAGCTGGAGATCTTTACAGCCAAAGTCAGAAGCTAAAGCTACACATTTTGCATAGTTTTTACTGCCAGTGTGTAACAGGAATTCCTAAGGGAATCTGCAATCCTGTAGCTCAATTAGTAAAGCATTGCTGTATTAGCAGCAGCACAAAGGCCGTGGGTTCGATTTTCAGGGAGCACACATACCAATATAACGTATAGATTGCATATAGAATTGCAGTGTACGTTACTTTGAATAAAAGCCTCTGCCAAATGCATAAATGTAAATTTAAACTGCCTCACTTGTCCTAAGTGGGCAGACGCACACTAACAGAACCACAACTGAGAGCTAGCATGCGGCGAGTAGACAGCTCTCAAACAAAAGACAGAGTACTGACCATGTGGAGAGGAAGAAAGAACACATACTCTGTGAATGGTTCGTTGATGCTGTTTGCTAAGGCAAGCATCACATTTACAATTACTATAATTAAGATTGGGGATATGAACAAACTGTAAGTATTACATTTCTGCGTTTAAACCATTAAGCACCATTTGTGCTGCAGATGCAAGTAGTTACACAATTTTTACCATGTGGATGATAAACAACGAAATCTTATGGCAATCCGAACGTATTTAACAAGGTGGCTAATATACAGTATAATAATTCGTATGACCACATTCATATGTTTTTGTACAATTTGCTTTCGCCCCTTTGACTTGGGTTTAGTGGTTGGGTTTCATTATGATAACCGTACATTTCTGTACGATTCACTTCGTACAAATTCATACTACACTAGTCAGATAATGAAGCTTCTAAATCAATTTAATGAATTACTTTAAATTTATTAATTTTTTTATATAATTTATATTTCGTAATTTTGTTCATTAGTTTTTTTGTTTTGTTATTTTTAAGTTACTGGTCGGGCAAGTAAAATTCTCTCTCACTTGCCCATCCAAAACATTCACTTGTCGCGGACAAGAGTTAAAGTCAAGCAATGTATCTGCATATCAACAGAAGCGTACAATTTTAAAATAACAAACAACTAGTTCATTAAATAACTATGTGAGTTATGTCTTTTGCATAATTCAATGTTTTCTCGATTTGAAATCAAATCTCCAAAATGGAACCTTCTGAATTTACAGTAGGAGACAAACAGTGAGGAAAATAAGTATTTGAACACCCTGCTATTTTGCAAGTTTTCCCACTTAGAAATCATGGAGGGGTCCACTGTGAGAGACATAATGTAAAAAAAATCCAGAAATCACAATGAATGATTTGTGTAACTATTTATATGATACAGCTACAAAAAAGTATTTGAACACCTGTCTATCAGCTAGAATTCTGACCCTTAAAGACCTGTTAGCCTTTAAAATGTCCACCTCCACTCCATTTATTATCCTAATTTAGATGCACCTCTTTGAGGTCATTAGCTGCATAAAGACACCTGTCCACCCCATACAATCAGTAAAAATCCAACTACTAACATGAGCAAGACTAAAGACTAAAGAGAGGTCCACTGTTGGAGCAATCATTAGAAAATGGAAGAAGCTAAACATGACTGTCAATCTCCCTCAGAGTGGGGCTCCATGCAAGATCTCACCTCGTGGGGTCTCAATGATCCTAAGAAAGGTGAGAAATCAGCCCAGAACTACATGGAAGAAGCTGGTCAATGACCTGAAAAGAGCTGGGACCACCGTTTCCAAGGTTACTGTTGGTAATACACTAAGACATCATGGTTTGAAATCATGCGTGGCACGGAAGGTTCCCCTGCTTAAACCAGCACATGTCCAGGCCCGTCTTAAGTTTGCCAATGACCATTTGGATGATCCAGAGGATTCATGGGAGACATTCATGTGGTCAGATGACACCAAAATAGAACGCTTTGGTCATAATTACTAAATGTGGATGAAGAAGAATGATGAGTACCATCCCAAGAACACCATCCCTACTGTGAAGCATGCGGGGGGTAGCATCATGCGAGGTGTATGTAGATAAAAACGTCTCACTCTAAGGTAATAAAACAATACATTTCACCACTGAAAATATAGTCATGTATATAATATTGAATTTCTGTCAAGAGATCCTTCTAAAAGTTACACAGTGCACCTTTAAAGTGTAAGTCATTCGCTCCACTGATAATCCCTTGCGCATTTCCACAAAATAGGAATTTAAAATGCCTCTGTAGCCAACTACATTATGAAATGTGCGAATCTGAACATTTGCGACACATTACATGTCATTATCAATACAGCAGGTACCATTTATCGGCTTTGATTTGGTCAGGACACGGTGCAGCTCTTATACCATCTCTTTGTTCTGATCTCTAATGGTGTCTGCTAGAGGAGCTCTTGGCCTCCCACGCGTGCACACAGAATAAAGAAACTAAGTGCGCACACTGTACTGACATTCACACAAATGTTTGCATGCATCCAGACTGGAACATTTTCTACTCTCCCTCTGAATACAGCACACGTCCGCTCAGACAGTAGTGGTACTTACCCTCCCCCATCAGACAGAGGGTTTTGGAGTGCCGCAGATGATGCCAACATTCAACCGTTTGATGCCTGTATGTTGACTTGATAACATACTCGTACATAGCCATGATGAAAGGGAAGAGCACAAATTGAAAGATGTTTCTTTGTAAAGATGTGTCTGCTAACTGTAATTTGCTGAGAGTTTTTGAGAGAAGGCAGACCTAATTTTTGTCTCAATGCACAATGCTTTGCCATTATGTTTTTAGGTTTTCCCAGATGTGCTGGAGTTTGCTATTGAGCAGATGACACTGCTTTGTCTATGCGAGAGGTGGATTTTGATGAAGCATCTTTTATAAATACTGTTTACTGTGTAACTCTGTTTATAATGTACACCTTTCTAAAGTCATGCAATTGGTGCACTATAATTCAGTGTATTGCACAGTGCAATTGTCCACCCCAATATCAATCAATCAATTAAGTGAAAGTAACGTAACGATCAATGTATGGTAACCCATACTTGGAATGTGAGCTATGCAATAAACCGCAAACAACGACACAAACAGATTCGGTAGTTATCACTACAGCGCCCAGGGAACATTGGTGGACAGGTGCCTTGCTCAAGGGCACCTCAGTCGCAACCTGCGGGTTGTGAGACTCAAACTGGCAACATTTGGGTTACAGTCCTCAACTTTAACTCAATACAAATGTATTTTTATAGCACTTTAGTAAAGGAAAATGTAGGAAAATACACTTTAGTACAAGGAAATTAAAGTGGGGAGGGTCTAAAGCTACAGAGGGTTTGCACGTGACGTCACCTTCGCCGAAAGTGACTGCGGTTACGCCCACAGAGTGGCAAAAGACAGAGCGGCAGTATTTGTATATATATTAGGGCTGTCAATAGATTAAAAAAATTAATCTAGATTAATCGCATGATTTCATGAGTTAACTGCGATTAATCGCAAATTAATCGCACATTTTTATCCATTCTAAATTTACCCTAATTAAACACTTTTCAGGTTTTTAATATTCTAATCATATATACATATATAGATGCTTTATGGAAATGTATGTTAACAACAGCCTGTTTACATTTTAACAGAATCACCAGCCATTGTTTTGTATATGAATATTCCCTTTCAGAAGATTTTTCTTTCTCCATTTTTGTTTGTTGCTGCATCATTTGTGACCTGTGCTGGCAAGTTGAGTCGGAATTAGCAAATTTAAAAAAAATAGTTGTTCATATTTTGACATTCTCTATTAAAACATAGAACAATGCATGATTTGTTGAAATATAACAAAATATGACAGAACTACACGTGTTTGAAGTTGAAAGAGTCAAATTACCACAAAAATTTCCACATCCATCCATCCATCCATTATATTACCACATCAATACCTTAAAATCACTGGTAAAACTAATAGATTTAGCACACACAAAGCAAAAACATCATCAATGTATGTTCAACTTTTTTTTCCTTTTGTTTGATTGACATTGAGACAGACTGCTTAAAATCTAAGTGATCTAATATAATGTTATACATCAGATTGTTTTACCCAACAGTTAACCAAACATTTACTTAAAACATAACAGATTATAGATCCTACCTGCGTGAATTCTTATTAAAACAGATATTTGTAAAACTGTAATTTTGTGTATATGTCTATATATCCGGGTCGCGCACTCGCGCGTCTGTGTGCACGCGCTTCAGATATCAGTCAGTCAGTGTGAGGGGATCGCTTTTGAGTCTTGTCGCTCTTAATAACTCTTTAACATTAATCAGGTACCGAACTTTATCTCTCTTAATGACTCTTTTAACATCAAGCAAGTCATGCAGTCTATTTTATAAGTCATGCATAAAAGCGAAACCAAAATGAATTGAGACGCATTTTTGTATTAGATTAAGCATTAGGAGGACGGTAACGTTACACCTCTCAGACGTATAAATGATCATATCAGATGTCCAACGAGCATTAAGAGCATTGGATTTGGTAGACGATTTGCTTAATGTTGTTATTTCTATGAAAACCTTTTACTCATTTAGAGAGAGTCACATTTGTCTGCGTCTCTGTTCATTCAACTATGGGCTGGACCAAGGGTCAAACAGAAATTGCGCGTTGCGTTAATCTCCGTTAATAAAATTAGTGGCGTTAAAATGAAATTGCGTTAACGCGTTATTAACGCGTTAATTTTGACAGCCCTAATATATATATATATATATATATAATATATATATATATGTATGTGTATATATATATATATATATATATTGCATGTGTGCATATTTATTAACATTTATTTATGTAAACAAAAAACTTTATTCTGCAATAGATTAATCGCAATTAATCATTATGCAACCCTACTTTGAATACTAAAAATCACGGACATAACCTTTGAATAAAGAAGGAAATAATTAGTTTGGCAAAAACAGAAAAAATAGCAGTAAGATTGCTGCATCATTTTACTAGGTTAACTTCCAGAAGACTGTATAGATTTGTTTTTGAAAGTGGTGAGTTTGAGCAGTACAATAATGGAAATCTTAACAAGCCCATGTAATTACACCACATGGGTACCAGGGCTGTGATGTGTATGTGTGTTTGATGATGTCATTGTAGTTGTGTGTCTCAGGCAGACAATGGGAATTATCTGGGAGAGGCACAGTGTCTATGTGTAGCTTCACATCGCCTACTACTGGTTACTCGCTGAACAGCTGCTAAATTTGATGACTCTCCATCCTTTTGTTTCACACCCATTTCTAATTTTCATTTCATTTTGTTGTCTATCGTTTTTTTTCTGTAGCACCTTTGGAGAATCCCACATGGCTAATATGCTGTGTCTGTGTGAGTCTGGCACGTTGCGCCCCCAAATTGTTTTGATGGTGCACAGTACTGTTATGAAACCTCTGCTTCTCTTGACAGTTTCATGCCACAGTAATGGATATATCACAATATATCTATTTTTTTAACTGGAAATTCAACACCAAAGTGTTTGACATATCCATAACCACATATTAAAGAATATAGTTTGTAATGATATTTAAAAATGTTTTGGAAATAAATATTATTCATAACAAATGTATGATATGTCTGGCATCATTAGTTATAAAACTCAACATAATAATCTATTTTTATTGTAATAATTCTCTGGGTTACGCTTGAATCCATTGGTAACTAGTCAAAATATGCACACCTGTGACCAAATATCAGTTCAATGTGGATTATAAATGCACACTATTGGTATTACAAAAACTCTGCTAGTCCCCATCCTAATGCACTGAAAGAAATGTAGGAAAAATTCCCCCATTGATAAAGAGAGGGAGAGAAACAAAGAGGGCCAGCGAGTGAGCGACCGAGAAAGAGAGGGAGAAAGAAACAGATGTATTTTCACTGGCATGTCGAACAAAGAGTGGGAGGGGAGTTTATTACACCTCTCAAGACTTCGGCTCACGCTCTCAATAGCAGCCCCGAGGCAAAGCGCCCAACCCTCACGGCTACCGCTGTCCCACAGACCTCGCTGCATCCTAATAGACTGCACCTGCCAATTAACGCCAGCGTTACCGTAAGCCCGTGCTCATTATTTTCAAAGCATCCCTTCAACTCGTCTCACATTTCAAAGGCTATTGTATGCTGGGATCAGAAGTTCCAAAATAAATTTTGGTTCCAGGGTTCAGTGGACAGAGCTCTCAGAAAAATGCGCATACTGAATTGATCTTCATATGGGGTATTGAACGTTCGACGGCATGCTTTAGACTTGAAACGGTAGCTTATTAGCGGTAATGGATCTCTTTGTGGGCTTTATTCCTGTTAGCGTTATTAGTGGGGTCTCCTAAGGCCAGCATCATTGCTATTGCTCATATACAGATTACTGGATTGGTACAAACCCCTAATTCTAAAGTACGTACTGAATTTCAATGTGTAAGTCACCCTCGGTGGTTTGTAATGAGTAGTCAAAAGAAAATTCTCAAACATCCTTCTGGGGATGACCTGCATGACTGGCTTACAGCAACAGGCCAATGCTTCTTCGTGCACAAGTGATCTGGAATTACACGCTTTTTAAAATAAAATTCAGGATGTAAAATATGGAAATCAATGATTGAAATCACACTTTGATGCTGCTATATCTCATCATCAGATTATGAGACTTTAGCCTGGATTACACAGACAGGGACACATATTGGATATTAAGAAAGAAGTACTGTAGTTATATACTGTAAATACCCAAAAAGAGTTCCTTGGATGGCATTGTTATGAACAGCTTGAGCGCTGCATCACAACCCAAGACATTAAATTTATCTGATGATCAAACCACATTAGTGTGTCCTAGAAAGCGAGTTAAGTCTCCAGAGAGCATTTAATTGACTCATAATCATCTTTAGAACGACGGCGACTGCATTCTGAAGCTAGATTGAGAAGTTAAAAGCATTAGGGACGTAAAACAAAATAACACCAGCCCACACTCCTATTAGAAGCACCGGTTTAGTAAAAGGCTCCAAGCCTGAGAGTACACCGTCATATCTGAAGATGAAAATCCCTGGAGGACCAATTCTAGCTAAATGATCCCCCACAGAAAATGACACAAAAACATTAATACCTCAGCATTAATCATATTTCTGGCCCTTGGGTAATTTAAATGAGAAAATGATCAGTTAAAACTGATTACAAGGTGAAATGGACAACTCCTATGTCCTGAGGAATCTTCAGAAGCTGATGAGGATGACAAGAATTCGCTCAAAGTTTAGTCAGGAGAGGTTTCTGTCCCAAAAATTGACTACCACACCTCAGTTTCATCCACCTTTCCTCCTTAATCTTTTGAAATGAAAAGTTAATTGTAATTTCACGACTTCACATTAACATGTAATCAAATATGAAATTTCGGCGTGCTGTCCGAAGGGATGGATATTAGCCCGAATCCAGACAACTCCCTCCTACTTAACTCTTTTTACCCCCAAAACACTAAATTTTGAGCAAAAAACTTAGATAATTCCATTTTTGTAAAGGACTTCAGATGAAGAGCAATCCTCAAAACTTAGACGGACATGCAACTGTTTGCCCTAGGGCGATACTTCCGTGTTTTTTAAGTTGTGGAAGTGGATAATAGCGGTATTGCGGATTGATGGCGAGGAAAGAGTTAATTGGGATAGATATACAAACAGAGAGTGAGGCGATGGGGTGGGATGCTGCAAAAAACTGTCATGGGACGGAGGTTGGGGGGAAACTAAAGACCTCTTTGCGCTGATTGGTTGGATTATATAACCATGCTCCTCCCGAACTTAATTAAATAAACTTTCTTTAAAAACTGTACAAACTTAAATCTTCTTTCCCAAGTCCTCCTGACATCCACAAAGTATCTGAACACACATACGTGACCTTATTTACGTGCTATAACACCTACTAGCTGTTCATAAACTCAGCTTGTTTAGTCAGTCATGACATGTAGTTTCTTATTTTCTCCTCATCTTATTTTCAGGTTTTTAAGCAACATCAAAGCTGTCAACACTACTGGGAAAAATAACCACAAAACTGTCGTCAACAGAGGGCTAGTTGTCCACAGACTACCTACAGTACCTGTCAGATTGGCTCTGAAACCATCCAGAATTTCTTATCAATCCAGCTGAAATAAGTACTATTAATGTACTATTGTGGTATAAAATGTTAAGTTTGAGTCCTTGATTCTGATTGGTCAATAGCTGTGACCGCTGCACCCTACAATTCTGTGTATTACCAAAGATATTGGACATAACAAGATTGTGCACCCCTATACCTACTAACAGGGGACAACGCAATGCTCAATATGGCCGCTCTGGTCCCGCGTTTCACTTAAAGGGCATCTATGGTCGGATTCACGATTTTACATTTCCATTGGTGTGTAAGTGTGTATACATGTTAACAATATCCAAAAGGTACATACACCAAAGTACACAATGACGCAGGTTATCGTCTCCAACGTAAATCTCTTTTCTTGGACTACAACAAACACACGGATTGTAGGCAACAGTTTACTTCTTGGGATTTGTGATGTAGACAAGACCGACATTATTATAATTCCTCCCCCTTGGACGCACAGCCTGTAAGTAACTTCTGTTAGCATTGCATTGTGACCAAATTCTTCAAACATGGTAAGGAGCGTCACATTTACGGCTGACATCAGAGGTATTCGGGCCAATCACAACATACAGATTAGCTGGCCAATCAAGGACACAGAGCTTATCAAATCGATGAGTTTTGTACAAGGTGCTTTTCAGGATAATATTCGGTATGTGGAAAATAATGTGTTTTTTGAGCCATAAACCACACAAACACACAGTATTATACCAAATACACAAAATAATGAGACTGTACATGTTGCCAACCTGTGTGCATGCACGATAGTTAGAGGATTTTTAGCGCATTTTTGATAACAAACGTTATGGTACAGTTGATTTCAGATTTAATTGTTGGTCGAAAAGATGTTGTTTAATAGTAATTTCAGCACACAATTTTAGAGATATTTGTCTTTCCCCATTCAAGTAAATAGGACTTAAGTGTTGCCTGACTGAAATAACTGCCCGTAGGCATTGGAAACATGGCTGCCTAGTGGCGCGACTTCCTTAAAGTATGTGTAAAGTCCAATATTAAACTTTGAAATACCGCTACAACCTGAATGGATGCTTGCGATTGTGTTAGGGGTGGAGCTTGACGGCTCCAGTGCATCATCGAGCCACTGTTTTAGCCTCGCCCAAATAATCCTGAACACAGAAATGTAAAAAAAAAAACTGCTAACCGTGTAACTCACAATTCAGCACTACATAGTTCATAGTCTTCGTAATGTGTTTCAGCAATACATTTCTCTGAAATTACTTTACAAAGACTTTAAAGGGACTGTGGCATCACTGCACAGCACCCAAAGCAACCACCCTTAAAAACAAACACATATGTGATACATTCTGTTGCTGTTCACAGTAAGTCAGGGACTATTGGGAATATTTTTGTTTTCGTGATTTTACTTCCTGAAAGTTGCCTTAATAAATCTATTTTGGTTTTATTATTTGTATTTTGTGGAAACTTGTTTTCTTAACGCAATAAATTACTTGAGGTTAGTGCTGTATTGTGAAACAGTCACAGCTGAAGTTGTTTTGTTGACTCCGCTTCACGTCGTGTCTAACAACGTCCATGATATAGCACAGCCTCTCACACTTTATTACTTACATAACTTATTTCATATTTGTGACCCTGAACCACAAATTCAGTCTTAGTCACATGGGTATATTTGTAGCAATGGCCAACAATACACTGTATGGGTCAAGAAAGATTATTCATTTGGACAACTTTAAAGGCAATTTGTTGCACCCTCAGATTTTCAAATAGTTGTATCTTGGCCAAATATTGTCATATCCTAACAGACCATACATCAATGGAAAGCTGATTTATTCTACTTTTAGATGTTGTATGAATCTTGATTTAAAAAATTGACCCTTTTGACTGGTTTTGTTGACCAGGATCACATTTTCCTATCTGTAACTGGTACCCCAAAGAAAAAACAAATTAGGTTTGTAGGTAAACCTCATTTTGATCCTGGGTCAACATCCTTTGGTCATCCATACCTGTGTTTCTCCATATTTCCATTTTTCCCAGAAGTTAACTGTGTGTCATGGTCCATTAGCCTAAATTTCTAGCCGCCCCACTGGCAGTTCCCTTTAGACAGTGAGAGATACTTAAGGGACAACAAGAGGACCCATATCTAATTAAAACCTGGCTAATGTCTTATTCTTTCTGTTTCACTCTGCAATATATCAGTCTCAAGAAAAGCAATAATCTCTGTATCTCTATCTCTCTCTCTCTCTCTCTCTCTCTCTCACCTACTGCACTTCATTTTATTCCATGTTTGTTCAGTGAACAGCTGCCTTATTATTTTTTGAGATTTGGAGATTTCAAAAATCCATAACTTTTCAAATTAATATTTGTGTTTGGGAGGTACAGGCAATTTCATTACAACCAATGAGGTGCTAAGGGATGACGCTATGCGTTATTATGTTTTTAGAGTTGATTTGATTTTTTCACAGACTTCAGTATCACAAATACATGACAGTAAGGTTTTTATTTTTCTTTAAAAGAGCTCACATGTTAATATAAACCTTAAAGAATAGTGCAAGACTGAAGGTAAAGACATTTAGCTTTCTGTCGATATTGGAGGGCTCCAAACTCCCGTCATTTCCACACCACATACGTAATGTGCAGTTAATGTGTAGGAGGGATGCCATAAGAACTGTTGAAGTATACAATACATTGTGGTCTATACACTTCAAAAAATTATTTTATTATCTAATCAACCAATCACAAACTGAACTCCAAACTGAATGTCAGAATGGGAAAGAAAGGTGATTTAAGCAATTTTAAGCATGGCATGGTTGTTGTTGCCAGACGGGCTGGAGTATTTCACAATCTGCTCAGTTCCTGGGATTTTCACACACAACCATTTCTAGGGTTTACAAAGAATGGTGTGAAAAGGGAAAAATATCCAGTATCCGGCAGTCCTGTGGGTGAAAATGCCTTGTTGATGCTAAAGGTCAGAGGAGAATGGGCCGACTTTTTCAAACTGATAGAAGAGCAACTTTGACTGAAATAACCACTCGTTACAACCTAAGTATGCAGCAAAGCATTTGTAAAGCCACAACACGCACAACCTTGAGGCTGATGGGCTACAACAGCAAAAGACCCCACCGGGTACCACTCATCTTCACTACAAATAGGAAAAAGAGGCTACAATTTGAGATCTCAACCCAATAGAGCTTCGTGCCCTGGATGTGCATTCCATAAATCTTCATCAACTGCAAGATGCTATCCTATCAATATGGGCCAAAATTTCTAAAGAATGCTTTCAGCACCTTGTTGAATCAATGCCATGTAGAATTAAGGCAGTTCTGAAGGCGAAAGGGGGTCAAACACAGTATTAGTATGGTGTTCCTAATAATCCTTTAGGGAAGTGTATTAGGAACTTTTTAAATGGACCTTCCCAGTTACAGCTCTTGTACCCTTATTCTTACAGTGTACAGTAAACATAGAAAGTTGGTTTGTTCCCAATTAAAAAAAAACATGTTGGTAATATTTTCACAAAAGTTATATAGTTTGGAAAGTATAGTTTTCTGTTTCTCAAATTGTTCAATTTGCCTATGGTGTCAGCAGGAATTGGCCATTCTGGATAACTTTGGCATGTGCAGATTCAAAAACATTTGCCAACCAGACTTGTTCCTATTACACATTTCAGAGTGCAAGACGATGTTTCATGTTGTTTCTACTCATATTTAGTGCTAAATGTGTATAGTTTTGAATTGTTTTAAAACAAGTAATTGGCTACAATGGGTCTCTGGGGGCCAAGTAAACACTGTATATTTGGTGTAACAATTTACACAGTCATTTATAACACCTATATTCAAACAAGCACTGTTTTGACAAATTTATGACAGCAACACACAGAAGTTTTGAGGACATGAACTAAATGTCAACTTAAACACTCCCAAGTCTGTAGCAAACATCCAGATTGCACAAATCTGTCAAGTCAGTTTTGCAGATACAGTGATTTGTGTGTATTTGCATTGTCAATTTTGGAAAAATAACAAATTTAAGACATTGTGTTCATGATTTTTTTTTAAAGATTGGGGAAAATAAATCATGAGTATGTGCTTGACAGTATGATAACTCATAATAAACAGGCAGATTTGAAAAGAAAGGCACAAACGCTGAAATAGAAATAATTGGCCATAAATATTACTTACAGCTGAAATTTGGATCATTAAACAACAATAGCGATAATAAATAAAAAGATCTTGCTTGCAAGTGTGCGTTGTGTCTTTTTCTTAAAGGGATAGTTCGGCCAAGAGCGATATTGGACCCATGGTTTGCTCACCCCCAGGCTGTCCAGGTTGGATGTGTCCATCGTTTTTCGGACAAACACATTTTCGGATATTTTGGAGGGTATTTTGGATCTTTCGGTTGAGTGAATGTAATGTTGCGGGGTCCAGCCATAGTCCACAACCTTCAGGTCCAGGGAAAGTGCGTCCATCCTTCACAAATTAAATCCAAACGGCACCAGGATGATAAACAAAGGTCTTCTGAGGGTAATCCGTGCGGTGTTGTTGTAGAAATATCCATATTTAAAATTGTATTAACGTAATTAAGTACCTTCCGGTAGCGCCGCCATCTTAGACTCAGGAGAGAGTATTAGCGTAGTGTACGCACTTTTCTTAGTGACGTATGACAAATTCGGAGGGTGGGGGGACAGAGCAGCAGCAGAGAAACCTCTGTACGCTGCGTAAGCGCTCATCCTGAATGCGGATGAGACTAAGATGGCGGCGCTACCGGAAGGTAGTTAATTACGTTAATAAAATTTTAAATATGGATATTTCTACAACAGCACAGCACGGATTACCCTCAGAAGACCTTTGTTTATCATCCTGGAGCCGATTGGATTTAATTTGTGAAGGATGGACGCACTTTTTTTGGACTTGAAGGTCGTGGACTATGGCTGGACCCCGTAACATTACATTTAATCAACAGAAAGATCTAAAATAAAGCACAAATTTAAATGCTTATATCTTCTGTATGTGAATGTTGATTCATACCAAAATGCTTTTTTGCATAGTTGTGTTTGAGAAACGTCTCAGGTTACATATGTAACTGTTGTTCCCTGAGAAGGGAACGAGACGCTGCGTCTCTGTTGCCATACTTCCCTGTAACGTCGTCTTTGGCAATATTTCAGATAGTGATATAGTCCCTGGCTCCCGCGTCACCCTGTCTTTGTTGTTAAGCCTCACCATTGGTTGAATTTGATATACACATTCAGAAGCACTTACCCCTGGAGGTGTCCCCAAAGTGTCACCGCAGTGACGCAACGAGAGTTCCCTCGAAAGGGAACTGTAACAATGTATCTTAAAGGTAACACAATGTAACCTTGCTCTCACTTGAAATGTGTCCCCACATTTACTACTTGAATTTGAGGGTATTGGACCTGAAAAGTCCTTGAAAGGTCATTGAATTTGAAGTTAACTAAGGTGTGGGAACCCTGCATTGTACAAAGATCTGTTGGATCTGTTGGTTATACACAGTACAGGCTACACACAAGGTTATACAGAATGGGCACATTGTCTATACTGAAACATTATTTGCCATTGGGTCTTACAATTAAACGTTTCTAATCAGCATCAAAGTTTAAAATTTTGACAATAATTAATTAATGTAATTGGCACTTCATGTGATCATTTTAAAAGAAAGTGGCTTTGACGTACACCCACTGTGATCAAAAACGAATGGTAATTTTACCATTTTTAAAAAGCAAATCAATGGAAAACCACTTACAAAAATACATGAGTCATTAAGACTCTTGAAAGCAGTTTTGTGGACAGCAGCCAATCATTAATCAGTTCAAGAAATTAACTTCCTCGAAAAACAAAAGGGGCTTTTAATTTGCTTGTGAGTCGGGTCAAAATGGTCTATTTCTTATTTGCCCACTGTCAAATTCTATTAGACAACATTCGCACCACACTCACGCTATACAGTATGTATTTAATTATGTCAATGGACCGGCTAAAGGACAGAATCATATGGAATACAACACGCCCATCTAATTTGACTGACTTTACTAACTTCTGATGATTATTAACAGAAAATTTGGAGAAAAAGAATGAATCTGCTAACTTTTCTCCCTCTATCCATTATTAACTAAGCACTAGTTTTCAATCTGCTAACCTTGTTTAAGGACAACCTGCCCTGGGCCAGAAATGACTGTATAGGGAGGTTTGGGTTCATTTGTTAGGATCTTTCGTTTAAACATCTGGCATTTGGTATGTCTGCTAATTCAGTGTCTACAGATAAAAGTTGAAAAGTTACATTACAAAGACTTTGGCTATAACACAGCTTGTCTATGTCAAAGAAGAATTCAAGATATTCTTTCTCAGTTAGCAAATCTTTGCATGCTGAAAAGCTTTTTTGATGTAGTGGTTACAAGTTACAGTTACAATTATGCAGTTGGAAGACACTTTTAACTAACATGACGTACAGTACAGTGCATTTAAAGTATGCACTGCCATGTGTGTTCCCTGGGATCCGATCCCATAACCGTTAAATTGCTAATGCAGTGCTCTAACATTTAAGATATTTGAGCAATTGTTGCAAGCAAAGCCTTGAATGTTTTGTTTAACAAACTAAAATTTACAATTATACATTTATCTAGTTTTTTTTTTCTCTAGAACTCCATGTGAAAATATGGAAATTGCTATGTGTTTTGTGACAGATAGTTTCATAATAAGATTTGTCTACATTAACCAGAACTAATAAATAATGTTTATCGTAAATGTGCAAAATAAAAATAGTATTGAGTATTGTTTTATGGCCAGATCTGATTTACCCATGGCAGGTGTCATAAAAAGTTATGACATAATAACCAATAAAGTAACTGACAAAGAAATTGTGTGTATTGCAGCCCATTCTCATGTTTTGCATATAAATGGCATGCATTGTTAGCCTGGCTAACACCAGATTACGAATGCCCAGAGCTGTTTATTGGGCGCTACGAATGTCAGTACGTAGCTATCAAATGCGTCAGTACGTAGCTCATAGCCAATCTGTGTGTCGCATAGACATCGTCATCGTCTTGCTGCCCCCTCCCCATTCTGTGATTGGTTCCATATTTCAGGCGCAAATTCGGGCCATGGTTTTCATGCTAGACTTGCAGCATGAATACATTAGCGCAAGGCAGCATGGGGAAACCCAAGCTAATGCATTGTGAAAAGTCGTGGAATACATATACGCCAAATTCCAATTTTGCCCTTCCTGTTTACTTAATATTGTGCATCTTTTCTTGTTTTATGTATTGGTTTCTCTTTATATTTCTGTTTTTTTACCATTGTCGCTTGGGTTTGGAACAACTCTTTATTACATAAAATGACATCCTAACCCAAACTTCAATTCTAACCCCAACTTCAAGCAACAATGGTTTAAAAAAACTAAACAAAAAATGAGAAATGAATACATAAAACGACACAAAAAGATTTGCGCCTTATTAAGTGAAGGGGAAGGAGGCTTATCTTAGGGGCTGTTTACACTTGGCATTAACATGCGTTTTCGTCGATCGGATCACAAGTGGACGCCGTTAATGCCAAGTGTAAACAGTGTTCAAAACGTTTTGAGCTCGTCCACTTTCGACCACTTTCAACCACATTCAGAAGTAGTCGAAAACCTTTTAGATCGAATTGCATTTGTAGTGTAAAGGCAAATGTGGTTGTTCGGACAGCCACACGCAACCGCCTTCTCTCCACCCATTTATCTAATCTGAGGTATTAAACACAATGTTTTACGTCTTTTCTGACTTCTGGGGCGTACACATGGTTTACAGTGCTATTTTTAGCCTTTCATTGTAAACTAAAGTGGCTGATCTCCGGAGTTTCATTTTGCAACCGTGTAAAAGTTGTGCGATCTTATTTCATCAATTGCACTGAAAATTCAGAGAAAGCTCTAACATATACATGTACAAAACAATGTGCGGCATGTTTACTTACAACACAAGCAACGGACTCCGACATAATATTAGTTCACGTCCATTTAAACCTGTCATTACTCCCGCTCGCGTTTAAATGACAGCAGAGGGACTCATCCACCGTCTCGACAGACCACCCCCCTTCAAAGTATTTAGGACAGAAGCGGTCAAAAGTGGACAAGATGGATTTAAATATGAGGTGTAGATGTGATGTGTCTCTCTCGTCCACTTGTGATCCGATCGATGGAAACACATCTTAATACCAAGTGTAAGCAGCCCCATATGCACACAAAATGGCATATGTATTGCACAACTTTTTATAATGCGTGCAATTTATAAGCACTTCATGAGAATGGGTTGTATATTGTGTATACAGTATTGCGATTTTTACTTTTTAAAAAACAAAATACGACTCCTAAAAAGAAATAAAGTCAGAGGTATACAAACTGTATGTCCATGACAAATTGTTTAGTTTAAAATCCCTGTAACGGTGCACGGATCAATGACGCATTGCTGTTCGTCTGTCCAGGCTGATTTCACGAGAATTTGAAAGTTTTTTACGAGTTGGATAATTTGAATGAAGTCGTACAAAGTGAATCGTACAAAAACGTATGATTATTATGAATAAAAAATAACAAAATCCCACCCCTACAGTAATCCTGACGTCACAGAGATGAAAGCAAATTGTACAGAATCGTACTAATGTAGTTGCAAAAAAATAATATGCCACCTATTGCCATGAGATTGTGATGGTCTGTCCAATTAAATGATTCGTTTAAGGGTGAATCAATGAACATCAATTTAAAACACACTATTTGTTCTGCTTGTTCAGTGAAAACGGACAAATAGTTCTTGCTTTTACGACATTATGGAAACATTACCCATAACAGCATCCAGAACTTCTGTTGTTCATCTTTTGCTTACCACACAAGTTTTTAATAAATTCACCAGGGGGCAAAAAGACGATGGTAAAGTACCCTGATGCACTGGATTATCAAGTACTAAAACTTTGTTCCCAAAATAAAAAAGACTAAATACAGTAGGAACATGATAGACATTATACTGCGGTATGCCTATGGGGCTCGACTGATTAAGAAAGCTTTTATAATGCATCCAATTTCAGTCTGCAAGTAAGTGGAGTCCTTAAACTCCTGGTGAACTTTATTCATCATCATCTCTTCTGAAAACCGGACTGCTCTGCACAAGCTTTACAAGATACAACAACCTCATAAAATATGGTTTGATTTATCTTTAAGCCTTTGATATGTCTTTATAACGCATGTTAACATAGGTCTTACTTTTAACACACTGCATTACGAGGGTTTTCTAATGAGTGTGGCCGGCAATTGCTAGTCAGAACTGCATGTGATTTCCATTAAAATTTCTTTTTAATTTATGTTGGTTATTCACATAGCTGGTTTGTCTAGATTACTGTCAAACAGAGCAGAACTGGCGGGAGTCCAGCTGGCCGAAAGAGATTCAGGGACTATGCAGTCAAATAACAACATGTGGAGAACAAAGACTTCATTCATATTACCTCCTACCGCTCTTCCTAATGCATTAGTGCATTTGATCTACAGCAAGGGTTTGACAACCAGGACATGATTTTGTTTTACTGGCCATTACCTAAAATTCGATTGGTTGCTTTGTTCAATTCTGTCTGCCGTAATCCAAAACAATCGTGCAGAATGACAGTAGCTGTGTTAGGAGAGTTTGGTTTTCACAAAATACCCGAAGGAAAGTGGTACACTTGTTTGGAAGGGTAAAAGAGGTGTAGAAAGTCTTTAAACGTTAATGGCTCTCGGCTTTGGAGGAACAAAACATTTGGCGCCGCATTCGCCTTCTTTCACCAGCTGTCTTTGAAATGACTGTAATGGCCACAAACATGTGCAACGCTGAAAGGCAAAGAAAAGAGAAAGTCTGAGTAACAAACTGTTTTAAGCTGAAGGTCCTGCACCCGAATCGTACACTGATCCTTTCACACAAAGTTAATTCAAATAAAAGCAGCCGTTTCGACCGGGGCGACACAATCTCAGATACAGCTGGCTCATTTTTACCATGCAGTTAACTGTAAAAAAGCAATTGAGGTTATCCATTATATGGGACTGGATAAAAACATCAACCTTCAACCCAAACAATCAGCTATGATCACAAAAAGGTACAACATTTCTTTACATATTTTCGTCTATTGAATCAGATTGAATGAATGATGAAAACTTATTGATTCACAGTTATAATCACAGGTAATAAAACCCAATCAGTTGCTATCTCTCAGAAACAGTCTTAAAATTCCAATAAAATCAAAACTGACAATTCATATTTTTTTATTTTTACCCGCCCCGCCAGCTTTGTTAAAAAAGTTGCCAGCCAGAGCCAGCCTTTACAAAAATTCAATTATCTCAGCTTGTTAAAAATTTTGTATTTAAAGGAGTTTTTCGAGATCAGATATTAAGATCAAAACATACAAAGTTTTAATGTTTTTGGATGTTTCAGTGTTTTATAAGTTGGGTAAGAGCGTCACCTAGTGCATAATACCGGAAATGTGGATTTCCGTAAAATCTCATCATTGTCAGGTAAGCATTTTCTCTTAATTGATGAGATAACGCGTGAATGGTGGTGAAAGACCCTCTTATGGAACGGCTGAAATTCCACAAGGGGGCGTATTTGTTCCACAATAAACGTGACATCCGAATATATTCATTATAAATCTTGAATTCGAACGAATGTCCGTTAGTGAACTAATTGTATACACTATTTATATCGTAATTCGGTCAGAAACGTCAAGATTGTGAGATGAACAAATCGTTTTGGATTAAAAGGCTTGGATATTCCATTTCCTTGGACTTTTGGGGATTTTTGAACAATTTGTTTTGGACAATTTCACCCAAGCGGATAAAGGGAAGATTTTGAAGGTAAGTAAATATCCTAAATCGGTGCCGCCCGGTTCAGGTATCTAACAACAAGATTACAGTTTTATGACTGCTAAAAATCATATTATGCTTTGTGTGTGCGCTTAATGGAATCCCGAAAGTCTAAGCTTTCCAACGATGTGCCACATGACCGTATATTTTGAAGATTTAATGCTTCAAAGTTACAATGACGTAATGCAGCCTCACGTGCAAGGGAGGGGGTGTACCGTGTATGGCACAGTGTTCCTTATCAGGTTAATGTAATATTGCAGTGTTTATTAAAAATAATTAATCAGTGTAAGTTTTTTTTTATTGACGTGCCCGCATAAACTTCAATCAAAATCTCCAAATGAACTTTCGGCCACTTGTGGCGATCATTCTCATAAATCGGTAGTTAGACGGCTCAGGCGGTAGCATCCGTTAACCAGTTCTATTCCTGAAAACGCCTATTTTCTATATCCAATCGAAGCACAGTGGAAAACAAAAGCCATGGCCAATATTTTCCTCGCGTGATATTTCACTCGGAAATACGTCACAACCCAGGAGTTAAGTCGACTGGACTTCCGGTTTAAGGGGGCTTTAAGGCATTTGCACACTAGCAGATAAGCAAACCGGATTTGGGCTGATTTCTTCCCCCCCCCCAACAATCCTAAGTAAAGACCCCCAAGGTGAACGTGATTTCACCAAGTAAGATGTGATCCTGGATCAACACCATTGTTGGTCCTGGATCAACATTTTCATTAACCAATCAGATTGCAGGATTAAGATTAGTGAGCATGTTAGATTTAGGTTTAGGATTGGGTTAGGGGCTTTTAGGAAATACTCCTCAAACTATTATTTCACACTAATTTGCGGGTTTAAAAATGGTTAAGGTTTGAGTTAAGGGCAGGTTGGGGTATCTTTGATTAAAACGTTGATCCAGGATCAACAAAAAATGTTAATCCAGGATCATATCTTACTTGGTGAAATCACGGCGACCAAAGACCCAATCATCGTGGTGATTGGATTGATTATCTTGTGTGTTTTTTTTTGTGGTGTGTTAAAATCAACTCTGAAGCACATCAGGGACACTCCGATCGCAAATAGTAAATATTCAACATATTTACGATCAGAAATCCTGTTGTGTGGGAGGACCCCAAGGACAAACAATGCCGAAAGAAAGTTGGACATCAGAGATGTAAATAAATTGCAGTTTACATAGTATTAATGCTATTTCTTTATGTTCATCGCTTGCCATGTTTGTTTACTGTGAACTTTCACCGTTGTTCTCAGTGGAGACTCTTGGTGTTTGGTGTGCTGTCATAATAGTGTCACTCCACATACTATAGGAACAAAATTGTGAAAGTAGTCATGAAATTGAAATTAAGAACTTTTTTAAGGAACAGTGTGGTATTTTTTTAACTTCATTTTTTTAAACACTAATCTCTTTCCCTTCTCAAAACAACCTCTCTTTACTTCCTGTCACAAGGAATGGTGCGAGGGCGGGCATGTAGCTATTAGCAATTAGCAACTTACAACAATCCAATCAGTTCTCATTGGACAAAATCAAGACCCGCTCTACCTTTTACACTACCAATCATTACTTCCGTTTCATGACGACTTTAAGTCGTCAACTTGTTATTGTCATGTTTGTAGTATGTCAAAATTTTAAATAATTTATTTTGGCCCAGTTATTGTTCATTGGTTTTGGTAGCCACTATCCGTAATGTATCCATACTATTTGACAAGGACCTTGCCAACTGAAACCATGTGATCAAGATTACGAGTGATGAAAGGGAACAGCAACACTGGTTTGCCAACTCCACACATCATAGGGCAGTATATGGACACAGCGCCTGTGGTCCAGCAATGGGGCTAAAGAAGTGATGACAACTAATGAGACAAGAAGGACAATTATTCAGCAGCCTACAGCACAAACAGAAGCTACTGTGGTTAATTCCCTGAAACTGACTAGAACGACAGAGCCTTCAAACCGTTCATAAATCGATTATAATAAGGAACAGCCTGAAAGACCTTCATTAACCACCTCATGCTAGTTTTAGCATATTACATAGTTCCTACCATCTGCCATGGTTTTGTACCGATCAAACGCACAGGTGCAGTCTTTGACCCAAACTCAAGCAGGTCCACCACATCAATACAGTCCACAGCTGCAGTGTACATCTAAAGAACAGATGTAATGAGAAGAAAGTTGATGTAGCCAAATAGCACCCTAATAAAAACAGCTGAAAAAAACCTCTAAAAAACAGCATCGAACCAGCATGGGAAATATGCTGGTCTATGCTGGTTTGATGCTGGTTTAGCTGGTGGTCACAAGCATACCAGCATCAAAACACAACATATGCTGGTCTTGCTGGTATGTCCAACATGGGATGCTGGTGCTAATGCTGGTTTGGTGATGGTATAGCTGGTGCTAATGCTGGTTTGGTGCTGGTTTAGCTGGTGCTAATGCTGGTGCTTCAGCAGATACGGAGGTAAATGTAGACTTTGGTCACTGTTTTATGTGTGGCACAGAGACGCATAGAGTTGCCAATTGCAGGCAAACAGGAATTGGTCATTACGGAGTGAGAATTGGTGACAGAAGCACAGTACCAGTCCTTGTATGAGACAAGTGCTTTTGAAAAAGTCTCTTGTTACAAACTTGTTGTAATTCTTGTTTTCTCTTTGTGGGAAATGTTTTGTATTGTCGCTGTTCTGTCCAGGAGAAACCTGATTGATTCACGCCAGATGATTGCTCTGACTTTTGGATTGGACATCCTGCCATCTACCGCCCTTAAAAGAACTTCCTGTTCACGTCCTCGGGAGCAAGCTGGATTGCTCACTGCTGTTGTGTGTTTGTTTTCCACGTTGTTGTCTTCAATGGACTTTGATTCGTACAGTTGGTTACATTATTACCCTTTCATTTTTGTATAAACCTTGTCTTTGATAAATCCTGTTATTAGACCCTTGCCTGATTATGGACCGTGAGATTGATTAACCCTTCTGATATGTTAGCCTCATTTATTGTACATATTGTAAATAATTGGGAAGTAGGGAGTTTGAAGCCACCAATCACTTATCCCTGTTTAATGCTGTTTTTCTTGTTAAGGAGTTAGGGAAGGAGACTGTATTTTGGTTTGAATATTTAACCCTAGGTAAGTTAGGTTGAGGAACTTTATTGTTTAGTTACTTTTAATTATTTGTTCTTTTGGCATATGTCAACTCCTGAAGAGATTTCTCTTTATGTTCTGAGTTCTCTATTAAAATACATGTATTTATTTCAAGAGTTTGCCGTCATTTCACAAATTCTGCTATGTTTCGCCTTTTACCCCTAGACGGGCCGTAACACTCTCAAGGTGCTTTTAATTTAAATGGCTATACTGTTAGTGTCATATTAAACGATGGAGCACAAATAAGTATTATGGACCATAATTGGAAAAACATTCTTACCTCGCACAGAGATTTGTTCTTTCGTTAAAATTATTGATCCACAGGTGTTAGAAAGTTAACTAAAAGTATACTCTGGGGATTACGGTGAAAAGTTTCATACTTTTTGCTATTAGCCCCGGAGAAAATAAATATGGTGTGCATAGCTGTTTGGAGCTGTTGGAGGACTTTCTAACCAGAATGCAAAAACTTTGGTTGCTTTGTAAATCTCATGTGTTGTGCATCCGTGTGTGCCAGACACATAAAACCGCCCCAGGGTCACAAACCACCATTTATTTGGAATTACCTTGGTAGCTTTAGAGAAAAAATCTGGACCTCTAAGGGAGGATGGTCATATGGGTATTCATCCAGTTTGCTTTTCACTGATAGCAATGCAGAAAGAAACCTTGGGTCATGTTCATATGATGTTAACACCTGTTACACCAGTGAAAAACTGCCCAGGGCAGGATAGACTATAAAACACATGTACGAAGACCACATGGGCTGAACCAAGACTAAAAAAAAACAGATTCTAGTCTAATAAACCAAACTGTCTTTTGGCAGAATAAACCAAAGGCCATCAGCTTATTGAGGAACTGAAAGGAAAGAAAGCCATGAAGTGATATTATGAGACCACAAAGAAATGACGCTTTTAAAATAAGAGATGAATCAGACGAAGAAAGAGATGCCAATCAATGCCATCAATGATATTCCCAAAAAAGTGGTCCCAACTAATAATGACATCAAAACTAAGTAGCTAGTCATGGTTTGGCTGGTAAGCATGGCCTGGTTAGTACTTACTACCAAAACAACATGATGACATTGATGGCAACTGCAAAGTAGATCAAAAGCTTGAGCCCAACAGTGGGGCTAAAGGAATAATGAGAGCTAATGAGTCGAGATAGACAAAATCATTCAGCAGCCTACAGCACAAACAGAAGCTAATGCGGTTAATTTTCTGAAACTGCCCAAAATGACACAGCGTCCAGACCGTTCATACAGCAATTATAGTAAGCAAAAGCCTGAAAGACCTTTAGCCAATTCCTGATAGTTTCAGCATCTTACAAATTATCATATTTTTGCATGGCCTAGTTGGCACGTACTAGTAGATATTGTGGTCTCACTATCTGTGCAACACATTCTCACTACCAATGCATCACAAGTTGACATTGGTACCCCTTTGGTGTCGTTTCTCGATGTACAACTTCATTGCTTTTGTTTGTCTTAAGGGCGAAGTATAGTCCATTTTTTATGCAAGGGTCCACGTACAGTGCGCGTGACACAATTTTCTTCATCAGAAGAGTGCACGCGTACTGTACGCACACCGCCAGATTTTTGAAACCCTGCGTACATTGTATGCGTAGGTAGGGCTATGACGGTGGCAGTAATTTACCACGGTGGTGCGGTGGTTATGACAAAAATGGAATGGTAAATGGACTGCATTTATACAGCGCTTTTAACAGACCTATGGCCATCCAAAGCACTTTACAAGTTGCCTCACATTCACTCACTCATTCATACACCGACGGCGGGGTCAGCCATGCAAGGCGCCATCCAGCTTGTCGGGAGCAGCTGGGGTGTCTTGGTCAGGTGAAGTTGGGGATTGAACCACCAACCTTCCCATTTGTAGACAACCTACATGAACCACTGAGCCACTATACAACAGTCACAGCCCTACGCATAGGTCAGGAGAATGTATTTTATACCCCAGGAGAAGCATTGCATTTTGTCGCTATGTGCATGTGTCGAACGTCTGTGTACACAGATGAGTCAAATAAACTATCCTTTGCAAGGCTGTACATTTGACAGTGTGTGTACGTTCAGGTAAAAAATACTATACTCCGGGCTTTATGCGCCAGATCGAGACTTTATAAATATTTATAGTGTGAATGTTTATTTATGATTAAAAAACTTTATTGATGGTTTAAAAGTAACTCTAAGGGGCACTGACCAAATGTTTTTGCACGTTACATCTTGTACAAATTTTTTAAATCCTATTTTTTTTACTTGACACATTAAACATACATTTGGTAAAATTAGAGAAAATAATCATAAAATGATAAAAATCATTGCACTACATAAATCCAAACTCCAGACCGCAAAATAATAACTGTTTATGCGTTTTTACCCACCACGTCAATGAATTTGTCCACTGATCCAATTCAATTTCATCCTCTGTACCCTTATACCATTGAATCTTTGACATCAGCATTCAGTCATGCACGTAACCATGCGTGATGTCGTCCTTTAAATTGACCATCTTCTCCCACCCCGATCTATCTGTTTCTCATTTCAGATCCTTTATCGTATCATTTTTCTCTACCGTGTTTTTATTCCTGTGAAGACATTCGAGCTGAAAACATTGACCCATTTCGGAGGGATCACCCTGCAGATCGTTCTGAATGCACAAAGTCATGCCAATTCAGATTCTGCAGGTTAAAGTGCATGACCTTTGTCCTTCTCGAGCTCAGGACTTGCATCAGTGGGCTTTCCTCTGAATGGCCCTTATTGTCTGCCTGTTACGGACAGAGGCTCATAAATCTTGCGTATGTTGGGTGTACAGGAGGCATTGTTGTGTAGCAAAGGAGACATCAGCGAAGAATAAATCTGCCCTTTTTTCCTTATCCCTCCGTTACCATCTTTGCAAGTTGGGAATGAGCCTAGCGGATCATTGTTCCAATCAGACCGGCCCTCTGAGCCGTGACGAGGTGTTTTTAAAAAGGCTACCAGCAGACAGAAAATGCTGAACTGGACTTTAGTGAGCCAATGAAGGGTCAAAATGAGGCTCTGTGCATTTATCCAAGCGAGAAACAACAAAGGGGTTGGATTTAAGATGATTTGTAGGTTTTAGCCATTTTCATGAGACCAGTAGCCACCTTCAAGCTGTTGGTCATCTTCCATAAAATTCTGGAGACACAAACATTGAATTTGCAACCACATTGGCCCACTGTTACATTTATTTTCTTTTGTTATCTGATGATGACACCAAGGTAACAACTAAAATGTGCATTTTATATTGATTGACAGGTCTGTCTCCACGAAAATTAACCTATCGCCAGGTACACAATGTCGCAAGCGCTCTTGGCAAACAGAGGAGGGGTTGGACAAGGACTTGATCCACAGATGCATGATAGTTCGGGTCTTCTCTAGTTCCTTTGGCAAAAACGCATTCCTTTTAAATTACCCGAGACCAAATGCTGCTAATATTATACCCGGCCCATGTCCGCACATGTGAAACTTTTAGACCCGAACCCGCTCGGGACTCGGGTCGGACCTCAGGTTGTTGGATCTGAGTGGACCCTTATAGACCTATAGTTTGGGTTTGGTGGACACCATCCACTTCCATAGTAATCAGAGTAAATGATGACAAAACTTGATTGACAAATCTCTTTAATGATTTGACTCGTATGGCTTTTGTCAAGTCTTTCCATCACGATTTGAAACACACAGGCAAAACTCAGGCAATGACATAGCACTTTGACATGATGGACATCTACAAGTATCAAAGTTGGTTAGCATGCTAACTCTCATCCTTACAGTGGTCATCTAACCTTAATGGGAGTTATGGTGTGATAAGGGTTGAGTGTAACAAATGCCAGCTGTTTTTTTTTCAAAGCCACAAATAATTTTCTAGAAGTCCAGTCTTAACTCATTTTTTGAAAAGTTGCCCGCCAGCATTTTTTTGTGATTTTCACAAAATGCCTTCAAGGACATTTTTCTTAATGAAATATATATATATAAACATACAAATATATCAAATGAAAGAACACACACTGCTTTCAAACAAACAATAAACATACAAACAAGCAAAACGGGAAAAAAATTTACCTGACAGGACGGGTTCTAGTGGATCAATCACAGCACTTTTGGGCCGCGAAGAACGAACGTGTTGTAAAAATGTTGGCGAGGTACGAGTCAGGCTACGCACAGTCTATGGCGTACCTACGTTGTAGATATGCATAATTAAAAATTACACTTAAGTCCCCTTTACAAGAGCAATTCCAGATTTTGTTCACACTGGCAATTTTATGGCACTTTTTGGGGTACTTTGTGAATTGGGTTTATGTGTGTTCGCTGGAATCAAAACCATGACCTTTTGTGCTGCCAACAGAATGCTATACCAACTGAGCTACACATTTGCTTTCAATTTTTTTCATTTGCTATGTTCACACCAGTACCCTAAAAGCTTTGTACCTGAACTGCTTGACCCGCGTCTGTACTGCACTCAAAGCAAAAGTGAAACATCAACATATCATGTTCGTTCCCAACGCTGATACAGGATCAGCCCTTAAGACTAGAACCACTAACAAGGCTCCATCTCTCAAGGAATCCCCTCTGGGATTTTAATGAGTGGAAAATCTGACACTGAAGGATTGAGAAAAAGGTTTACCAGCTCAGAGAGGATGTGCTGACTCAGCAACCGACTGTAATGATCTCACTTCCTCTCCCACCATTAGCCAACAAAAGCAGCCAGAGGGAGAAGAAAGCGAGAAAGAAGAGTTAAATGCATTTACCGCTGACAGACTCTTAGTGATTATCTTTTTATTGATTATGTAAAAGCATTACGCTGACCATACAGCGTATGGTATTAAACACAGTTTAATAACTTCCATGTTAATTAGAGTTTTTGTCCCACTTGACCGTGGCAAGAAACTATTTCAGCAGCATTGTGCAGCACAAGGGGCCTTTCACAATTTTCCATGGTATTTTTAATGTGTACTTGCACTACACAGACAAGTCAAGTTTATCGTTGTGCGTATGTCCGATATGCCTCGGTTTTCATATACACTTCTGTGTCATTGTCCGCGTCTACGTGCAAACACACATATGGACCCCTGGTAGGCAGTATTCACGCATGTAACTACAGTGGCAGCGCGATCGTCAATGAAGAAATAGCTTGGCCAGTTTAACTTACAAATGGGAAAGGTTCTAGTGGACCAATCACGACGCTTGAGGTCCGCGTAGAACTGATGCATTGTTAAAAATTTTGCGAGGTGCACGCCAGGCTACGGCATAGACCTTATGCACGACTATAAACTGGACTTTACATATGTGGAACGCACACTTGCGTACCATTTTAAACAATGAACTTACACAAAGACATTAATTAGTATAATTTCACATACAACAACGTCTGAACGCTCCTCTTTCTCCACACTTGTAAACACTGGAGCGGTAGTTTCCCATACGTCATGACTTTAAGACGTGCATACGTAATATGTAACGTACTGTAAGGTCAGGCTGGTGCATCACAAGGCTAGTGCAAGATGAGGTGTTTTGTACTTTTTTCGATGAAAAAGATAAATCGCGATATAAGACACTTATGCTTCGCTTGGGATCATTTTCAACCCTTTGAAACTGCAATTTTAAACCATAAACTGTTGAGGTCCATTATGGTGCATTAGGCTACCTGAAGAAAAATCCTGGAATGTTTCTTAAAAAACTTTATTTCTTCTTGACTCAACCAAGAAAGACATATTGGATGACATGGGGGTGAGTAAATTATCTAAAAAAAAAATTTATCAATGGAAAATATTCCTTTAATGTTGTCTTCTAAGCACAGAGAAAACACGTGGCATGATTAGACTTTCAAATAATAACAAAAATATGTGTTGTGATATGTGTGCATACATGCATAGGTTTACAGGAATACAGTAAACTAATTTGGGGTTTCCAATAGTTTCCGTACTTTCTTCCTAGCAAAGGTCTGGATTGAGTTGCAGTCTGGCATGGTGTGCTAAAATGCTGACAGACATCCTCTTCCTCTTTTCAACAACCCTTCATTCAAATACCCAATGAGTGCAGAGAGTCTGCCTCAGTTGACCTATAGTCTGTGCTGGATTTATACGTTTAGGTATTATGCCAAGGTTAAATAGTGCAGGTTTGAAATCAGTCAGGCGAAACGTCCAAAGACCACCACATGGATGTAATTATCCGATCTGATCCACATTCATCTCTTCCTTGTTTCCTTTTAATCCTGATCCCTGGGTAGTAATAAGGTAGTACTCTGCATAGTGATGTCTTTTCGCCTGCTGGAAACTGTTATCTCAAATCAATCTGGATTTTGTTATCTAACATCACGACGGCCAGAATGAAACCAATGCGACAAACTTGTGATCGATTTCCACAGTTTATCCTATTTAGTAAGATTAAAGACCTGTAATTTTATGGCACATTATAAAGAACCCCTCACCAACACTAACATTAACAAGTGGATAATTGCTGGGTGCTTTTCAAATTTCAGTACGGTTTTGCACTTAATGTTTATTCGAAAGAAAACACAGTTAGCTACAAATACTTGTATAACTCCCACACTTTTGGTTGTCAGATGTATCAAGTGATATTTTAACGCAAGTAATCTTTTAATACTGCACAAGCTATGTATTTTGCATTTGACCTTGGTCAGCAATTCTGTCCAGTTTGCATGGGAAGGAATGAGGTGTTGTGGATATATGCACTGTGCGTTCGAACAGCGTTTAAGTTCAGTCATGCAATATGATATTAGAGAAAATGTGAACCGTCAGCTGGCACTGTCACGGGGTCATACGGTGGCTAGACAGCCCATTAACCAGGTATTCAACTTTTTTAGATATGAGCCGAAGCTCAACTGCCAAGAAACTCCAACGGTAAAGCTATCGGCCTGCCCTTGCCAAATTGCTTGGATACTAATATGACGTGAAAGAAATTCGAAGGGTCACGGGAGGTCACAAACCAGGCCTGAAAACTCATCTGGCTTATTTCCTGACTACGCTCCGGCACGGCAAAACACCTCCGATATCCCAAATAAACCTCTGGGGAGGCCCCAAGAGACTCTTTCTGAACGTTTCCATCTTTTCTCACTTCTTTATAGAAATGCTTTCTTCTTTTTTGCGTTCTTCTTGTCCTGTCTTCATCTGAACTGGATCAGAAAACCATCACTGTTAAAAATGAACCAGTGGAAATCCCTGGTATTAAGGAAAGGGGACCGAAAGGAAATTGTAAAGTCGTTGGTTTGCTTGGTTTACCAAACGTACAAAAAACAAACAGGAATATCTATTTGAAAACTACTGTACCTGTGCTTGCCTTGCTGATTGATGCTAAGATCCTTCTGAAATTCCCCAGCCAACTCAATTCATCAACAAAATAAAAGTAACATATGACAATAATACGCTTGCTCGGATCTTAAATTCTGTGATAGATGGAGAGTTTCAATACCAGCTCTTTAGTCTTTATAACTGTACCTAGCTTCAGTGAAATTAATGATTGCAGCAGGGCTGCTCACCTTTTCAGTAAGCTATTTAGACATGACACTTTAATTGAACATCAAGGTTAAGCAAAAATCTGACTTTAAGAAGTGACTCGATGAATAAATGAGCAGAATAAGGCTGGCTACTCCCCACAGGATGCTGAACTGTAATAAAAAAGAGGAATTACAATTTATTATAGGAACTTCTTTAAGTTGACATAATGTGTCTTTATTACTCTTTTGTGACTTATATCCGAGTGAAGTGGCTTTTGAAATGGGTAATATGTAGAGCGGGACTTGATTTTTTTCTATCGGGAACTGTCTGTATCGTTCGAATTTGGGCGTTGCTAGCGAAACACGAAGACTTTGATTTCAGACAGGCATTTTTAATGGGACACACGATTAATCGTTACAGCCCTAAACTGCAGCAAGTCCCCAATAGCCCCACCCTCGCGGCAAAACCTTATGACAGAAAAATAAGTAATTTTAAGTGAGTTTTGGCTAGATCCCTGCTGAAAAAACAATAAAACCATTACAGAAAATTCTAATGGTTTCCATTAAAATACCAATAGGAACCATTCGCTTTTACCATTAAAACCACTACACTGTAGTGTGTTTTGGGCCATATTCCATTAGAACCTATACATAGAACCAATAGAACCAATACATACCATTAGAGACTTATTACTTAGTTCAAAATTGTAAAATAAAGCCGTTAATTTTTTTTAACTGATCGAAACCACGCTGCAAACTATCTAGCCTGCAAAAAAATCTATATAGCCTACCATCTAAACAATATTATTCACATTACTATACATTTAAAAGGTATAATTTACGGGATTAGCATCAATGTATGGTCTCTGTTTTGAGATACAGATGCTCTAGCACAGGGGTCCCCAACCTTTTTTTCACCACGGACCGGTTTCAGCTTTAAAAAAATTTCGCGGACCGGATGGTTGGGGTCGCTGAGTTGCTGTTCAAACGTGCTGAAAATCCTCCTTTTCAAAATGTACGTTTTAAAGGGAAGTAAAGATAACAACCATGCATTAGGAAAATTAATAATTGCTTTATTTAGGCTATAGTATATTTTCTATTGTTTTTTACTTTCATTGTTTTTACTAGTTTGCCTGCCCATTTAGTCTTAATTAATGGAACCTAAACGAACTTGGCTTGCTGTTCTCGAAGGCAGCTCGAATCTTGGTCAGGCTCGAGACCCAATTCCAAGTAACAGAAGAGAAGAAAAATGCAGTGAAGGTGGAGAGATGCCAGAAAAATTGCGGCTGGGCGCAGAGGCACGGAGACTCACGTTTACCATGATTAATGATGATTGACAAGTTTAGGTTCCTCTCAAACCTACGTTAAAAGTGTAGCCGTTAAAATATTATTAGCCTAATAGTTTATTTTGATCATGGTGCTACGATCGATGGATAATTCTGAAGTTGTTTTAAAGAAGAATAAAATAATTACTTTTCAGTAATTTGCGCTGTCACACAGTTGAACGTCTCCGCATATGTACATCATTGCGACGTACATTTGCAAATGATTCATAAAGTCATACCTCCGCAATTCTTTGATCGATTGTGTTTTAGAAGTACTGTATGCTCAAACTCTAATGACAGCAATGTGATCGCTGATGCGCTGGTAGAGAGAGAGAGGCTCTGTACAAAAGTGGAAATGATTGATGTTATTTGAAGTCGGCTCTTAAAGTACAAAATACCCGATTAAGCTATTAGGTGGCTATTATACAATTTTTTTAGGGACGTTCTTGCGACCCGGTGGCAACTTGTCCACGACCCAGTACTGGGTCGCAACCTGGTGGTTGGGGACCTCTGCTCTAGCATCATAAATGTAGTTTGTGACAAAAGATGACAACATGCAAAATATAACGTGACTTCTTACCTTTTGTGTTGATATAAAGATCGCGAATCGAATCAAGTCTGTTTCAGATGTGTGAAAAATCCATGAAAGTCCAATAAAATCCAATGACCATTTTTGTCCACAAATGCGTATAATCCGTGAAATATACATACATAGTATGTTGTTTACATCAGATTTCGCATGAACGTCTCATCGCCTACAATCTGAGGACTATTTGCGTCGTAACACACTGTATAAGATTACTCTTTATTAGAGCCCGACCGATATGCGTTTTTTCGGGCCGATGCCGATACAGATATTAGGGAGTAAAAAAAGACAGATAACGATATATCGGCCGATATTCTTTATGTGTATATTATAGTTCAGTATATACTACAGTATATTATACTAAAGTACTGTACATAGAATACACTATATACTTTAACATAATATACTGTATATGAATAAATACAATGCAATGCAATGATCACTCACAAATGTGGTGATCCAACACTTATATTGATGTGACAAAGATATGTACTATAGGCAAGAAGTTAACAATAAACTTTATTATCCAAAATTAGTTGGATATCAGTGCACTAAACAGTAAACTTGACTTATTATAAATAACTTTAAAACACAAAGAGAACAAAATACATAAAACTTGCATCATTTGCAGTTTTGACGAGAATAAAGAGATACTTATGAAGTCATTGATTAATATTAGCTTTACAGTAAGTTGTGTTCTTCACAAATTAGTTAGCCACTCACAGTTACGAAGACAATGCTTGACGGAGCACATACTAATGTACGCTATGTTTAATGTTGTGCACAACGTTTTTATAACACAAACCCAGGGTTCCGTGCAAACTTTAGACTTTTATAAAAATAAAGCGTCTTCGCTCCGCCTCTTTTATTTAGCAAGGGTGTAGAGTTGCGCGAGCTTATTGAATCAGTTGCTCTGAAATGAGCATGTTACCTAACAACACAAGCAGCAGTAATCTCATATAGTGTTATATAAGTGCACGGCTGCGCGTAGTTTAAACGTGTCATTTCTCCGTCTCGCGTCATTTCTCCCGCTTGCGTTTTAACTCGCAAGTCGACAAAGAGACGGATTAAAAACACCAAATGTAAGCGGGAATGCGTCTCTCTTGTCCATTTATAATCCAATCGACCAAAGCACGTCTTAATACCAGGTGTAAAAATGTTGTGAAGAAGACACTGCGTGACTGCCGCCACCTGAACTGAGAGACTGAAGAGACTGACTGAAGTGAAGGGGCGGGGGATTGGCTGGTGTCACTACAGTGAGTGATCTGGGTCACCATTAGCAACCAGTATGGCGCACTCTGCTGGACAAACAAGTACTTACATCTTTCAAATGCATTTAATGTGTTCTGTAACAAACGTTCATATCGGCGCATATCTGCGGCTTATACGCCGATACAGATATATCTGCGACATGCTCATATCGGCCGATAAAATCGGCAAAACGATAAATCGGTCGGGCTGTACTCTTTATGTTCCAATAAACACATGTTTCACGAGTTCGCATTAACATGTAATCGATAGGGAATGAGATAAAGCATATTTGGCGTGCTGTCCGAGGAGAGGGCTCCGAGCTCGGAATTTTAGCCCGAACCCCGAGTACTCCCCTCTATTTAACTGTAATGAATGAATCTAGATGAGAGTGAGGTGATGGGGTGGAGGAGGGATGCTGCAAAAAATATGTCACGGGACAGAGGCGAGGGACTGCCATTTATAGGCACCTCTTTGCACTGATTGGTTGGATCACATGACCATGCTCCTCCCGAACTTAGTTAAATAAACTTCATTAAAACTTTGTTTTTAAAAGTAGGCGGGATATAATCCATAATATCCAAATAGCGTTGTTATTTCCATGAGACATGATAACAGCATAGAGGGTATCAGCGAAGTGACTGCTCTGTGCTCTCTCTAGCTCCCTGGTGGGTGGAGACCTGCGAGTGGGGTGGTGGGCGGGAAAATTCAAACTGAATGTGACGAAACGGCTAGTTACGTAACAACGGAGCTGAGTTTGAACTCGTGCAATCTGAGACTCAAGGCAGAGGACATTCAGAAACCTGTATCTCACTCAGAACAGCATGGATGGATTTTTTTCCAAGTTTGTATGTGTGTGGAAGCACCAGAGACACAAAAGAACACCCCAAAACCCAGAAAAAGTGAGTTTTTCATAATATGGGCACTTTAATGTTTTTCTTTAGTGAGCACCATGCTGTTTGACTTTATTTTAAACACTTTCGAGTGAACTAGAGGTTTTAAAAAAGTGCATCCACCATGCACCAATAAAAGTTTTAGTAAATGTAATTAAATATAGATAAATAAAATGTATTTTTAAAATTTGATTTATAAAAAACCTAAACGTTACATTTTAAAAATGTAGTACTGTATTATAATAATTTAAGGTTCCAGGCATATGATGTGTACAATATATTTAGGCTTGCTGCTTCTTAAAAATATAAAATGCATGTTAAATAAATTATCTGCTTGTTAAGTCATGATGTAAGGAATACTGTTTCTTAGACCCAGAAGCAATGCATGTCGTCAGAGTTAACATTATCCCTTACGCATCCGCTCCACGCCATTCGCGCTTACCGCGCCGCAGGATGCCTATTCACATCTTTGCATTGACTTAACATGTAAATCATTTGCACTTGCCGCCTCTTTCGCGTCTGGTGTGAACGCATTATTAATGTGCGTTCACATCAGATGCGGAAGAGGTGGCAAAAATGCGCTATTTGCGCGTAGTTGGACACTTAAACATTTTGAGTTTACCTGCTTTATTCGCGCGTGAAATTCTAGTCATTCGAGACATTCACATGTAAATTCACGTCATGGGAGGGGCTTATAAAGCTCAAATTGAGTAAACTTACCAGATTGTTCGACCCCCTCAATCACTTTCTTCCAAACAATATCCTTATAATTCCTGTAAAAATACGAAAATGCCTTGTGTAGGGATGACGATTGTCCTTCATTGTTGTTTTGTTTTTCTGCCTCCACTCACTTCCTGTAATCACGTCATTGCTAGAGCAAGCTCCTGATGGTGAAAATCCGCCAAAGTTTAGATTTTTCAACTCCGCACGCTTCCTCCGCTTCGCACGGATCACGTGGCAATGCTCAGTTTGTGCGGAACGAGGATGCTTATTCGCGTCTTTGCATTGACTAACATGTAAATCACTCGCGTTTGCCGCCTCTTCCGCATCTGGTGTGAACGCAACATTACAAGGCTGTAGTGGCATAAAAAAGTTTTTTTTTGAGTGTCACCCTTATAAATGAAAACGCTGCTTGGGTGGGAGTTGTGGATGTTTTGCCTCTGAATAAAAGCACTTACAGGTAATAGCACCAGTGAAACACTCAGCTGTGAAAACATTTCAATGTGGCTACACTAAAGTGTAAATAAATATGTCATACTATATAAAGTGAAGTGTTTCCTGCATTTCTCATGATCTCAAACCATACATGTTCTCATACAGAATGATGCCTTAGCAAGTATGTGTATAAAATATAATTAAATAAATGAGTTACATTTGGTGTAAGTCTGTATAGAATTTCACATACATTTAAAATAATTTGACACCTTTAATGCGCTTCAGCATCTGTTCATTTGTGCCAAATGTTTAGCCAGCTAATCAATTCTGGTGTAGCTTTTCGGTATACCTTATATGAACACAGGCAATCTGGGTAATGCTTGACTGATAATATGACGTTTTGACGTTTTGGCATTTCATGCTTTCCACACCCAGATGATCACTGTGCAAATGTGAAGACGTCAGGCAGCGAGAAAAGCCATCACATGCACTGCGTCTGCATGCAGATTTATACTGAAATGCCAAAGACAGACATAAAAGCAAAATGTAATGGAGTTTCTTCTACATCATTTATATATATACAGTGAGGAAAATAAGTATTTGAACACACTGCTATTTTGCAAGTTTTCCCATTTAGAATTCATGGAGGGGTCTGAAGTTGTCATCGTAGGTGCATGTCCACTGTGAGAGACATAATCTAAAAAAAATCCAGAAATCACAATACTGTCTGAACACCTGTCTATCAGCTAGAACTCTGACCCTCAAAGACCTATTAGTCTGCCTTTAAAATGTCCACCTCCAGTCCATTTATTATCCTAAATTAGATGCACCTGTTTGAGGTCGTTATCTGCATAAAGACACCTGTCCACCCCATACAATCAGTAAGAATCCAACAACTAACATGGCCAAGACCGAAGAGCTGTCCAAAGACACTAGAGACAAAATTGTACACCTCCACAAGACTGGAAAGGGCTACGGGGAAATTGCCAAACAGCTTGGTGAAAAAAGGTCCACTGTTGGAGCAATCATTAGAAAATGGAAGAAGTTAAACATGACTGTCAATCTCCCTTGGACTGGGGCTCCATGCAAGATCTCACCTCGTGGGGTCTTAGTGATCCTAAGAAAGGTGAAAAATCAGCCCAGAACTACACAGGACGAGCTGGTCACTGACCTGAAAACAGCTGGGACCACAGTTTCCAAGGTTACTGTTGGTAATACACTAAGACGTCATGGTTTGAAATCATGCATGCCACGGAAGGTTCCCCTGCTTAAACCAGCACATGTCCAGGCCCATCTTTAGTTTGCCAATGACCATTTGGATGATCCAGAGGAGCCATGGGAGAAAGTCATGTGGTCAGATGGGTCATTCTACAGAAAAGGTGGAATTCGGGTGATGGAAATTTGCTTAAATGAACTTCTTTCAACATACCCAAAACTTCTTTAATTGCATTAATTAACTTGTCAAATCTATAAATCCGCAAAGCGGGGAGCTTAATCTATTTTTAACTTTTTAATACATTTAAAAAAAGAATCCATGAGTCATTTATTTGTCATTGGTGTTACCTGTGATTTAAACAACATTAAAGGAACAGTATGTAAGAAATTTATATCAATTAATCATAAAATGGCCCTGATATGTCACTAGACATTAAGAAATCATTTTAATTTCAAATACTTATATCACTGACAACAGTGGTCCGGCCAGGATATTGTCATTTAAAAAGTGGAGTTGCAGCCCTCAACTGATGTTTATGTTGTCATTTTGTGCATTGGCGACCAGTTGTGTGATTGAAGTACCAGTTTTAGCCACAAGTTTTGTGATTGCAATACCAGTTTTGGCCACAAGCCTACATACTGTTCCTTTAATGTTGATACTAAATATTTTTTTTCATTACAGCTTGTGTATTTAGTTAAGGGTTGAGTAGAGGTAACAGCAAAAAAATATTGATTATTAATATTTGTTTAATTAAATTCTTCATCTTTACCCAACATTGTATGAAATTATTTGATTCTCAGTTTGACTTTTTTCTTTATAACCAACGAAAACAAAAATATTCAACCTAAAAGGCTTTGATGCAAAGACTGAAATATCAACAATGTCTTACATCCCATATCAACAACAAAATATTACTAGAAAGTACAAGAAAATTCATTCATAACACCAAAACTTGGTTTAACACCAATGACAAAATGTAACGCCAATGACAAAATAAGAATATAATAATAGATAATGAATATGATCAAACTTATATTTCATAAAGTTTTCCATCTTGTTTTGTTTTTATGCTTTTATGTTGGTCAGTTAAAGGAATAGTGCTTAGGAAGTACTCATTAGAGAAGTAACACTAATGACGGTAACACCAATGACGATATGACAATTTACAGAAAAAAATAATATTTTAACAAAATGGCTGCCATTAGCCATGTGCTATTTCATCAGAGATGTAACAATCACATACTTATTCACTATAATGTATTTTTATGTAAAGATCTTAACACTCCCAGCTATAAAAAAAAAAAAGTAACACTAATGACATCCAAAAAATCTTATCTCAAAATTCTTAGATATATCATGATATTTTAGACAAATAAGGTAAGACATCTCACAAACCTTTTGCCTTCCTCCACTGCACTTCTTTCACTGACCTCTTGACCCATGAAAAACTTCAAAGAACTGATGCATTGTTTCAAAATAAAAGTGCTTTGGGTAGGGTAACACCAATGACATAAATTTGGGGGACAAATCTTTATTTGATATTATTCATATTAATAGTGTATTTTTACCATTTCAGTGTTGTAGTAAATTCATACAGGGTTAAAGCTAAATGTCTAGATTTGGTTTATAAAAAAACATGTTTTTAAATAATAAGTACACAGTTCAACTTCCATGTATGATCAAAGGGACGGGGCAATTTTCAGGACCAGACTTTTAAAAAAAAGTTTTAAAAAAGGAAAAAAGATAATTAAATAAATAAACTCTCTCATCATGTTAAGGACAGTCTATATTTATTAAATATATATCATTATAGGATTATTGGGTCAAACTTAATGATTAAGGGGTGTGCAAAAGCAAGGGTCAAGCATTTCAACCTTTTTTTTTTGTAGAATGACCCAGATGAGACCAAAATAGAACTTTTTGGTCATAATTCCACTAAACGTGTTGGGATAGTACTCCTCATTCTTCTTCCTCCAAAGGACACCATCTCTACTGTGAAGCATAGGGGTGGTAGCATCATGCTTTGGGGGTGTTTTTTTGCACATGGGACAGGGCGACTGCACTTGTATTGCAAGATTTTGGTGAACAACCTCCTTCCCTCAGTTAGAGCATTGAAGATGGGGTGGAGGCTGGGTCTTCCAACATAACAATGACCCGAAGCACACAGCCAGGATAACCAACGAGTGGCTCTGTAAGAAGCATATCAAGGTTCTGGCTCCAGAACTAAACCCAATAGAGAATCTTTGGAGGAAGCTCAAACTCTGTGTTTCTCAGCGACAGGCCAGAAACCTGACTGATCTAGAGAAGATCTGTGTGGAGTGGGCCAAAATCCTTCCTCCGCTGTGTGTGTAATTGCAAACAAAGGCTAATGTACCAAATATTAACATAGATTTTCTCAGGTATTCAAATACTTATTTGCAGCTGTATCATACAAATAAATAGTTACAAAAAAAATCATACATTGTGATTTCTGGATTTTTTTTAGATTATGTCTCTCAAAGTGGACATGCACCTACGATGATAATTTCAGACCCCTTCATGATTTCTAAGTGGGTTTACCTGACGGGAGGGGTTCTGGTGGACCAATCACAGCGCTTGCGGTCCGTGTAGAACTGACGCGCTGTTAAAAACTTTTTGTGAGGTGCACGTCAGGCTACGCAGACCTAACCTACGGCGTAGGTTAAGTCCTGTCGATGTTATACGTTTCATTGTGTATGAAAACGTAAGTAAATGTACGTGTGGTACAATCACACTTTATGTAAAAATACACACGTATTCTCACGAGATCACATTGCTCTTTGTGTGTCATGGTAGAAATAATATTGCGTTTGAACAACACGTATTTCTGTCCAGTGGGATCCAGTGAAATGATCTATAAGTCCGAGTCAAAGTTCGCAGTTGAACAAGTAGTTGCTATATGATATCCATGACTGTTTTCAGTGCTCATGTTCCTGTAGGCTTATTTCAGTCTGTTCCTGAGATGATAGGCACACCATATCCTCAGCATGCACCCGGTGACATAACACGCACAGTTATAAGCAGCTCAGCAGCGATGTGATTGGTCCCAGGCTTGTTAGAAGCAAAGCCAAAGCCCTCAGGGGCTGAGCGCTGGATAACAGAAACAGGGGCCATAACGTCGATGCATCGGCACCAGGAACCAAAAAAAGCACATATTTCCTCTCTTCACTTTTTCAACGTCTATCACATTTTATTCAGACCCACACGTCTATAAGGTGTCTTTATTTCTTCCCTCCTGTCTTTTTGAGAAAGTGAGCAATAATTCAGGTTGCATAACAGCATGGATGCAGTATTTCAACGTGTGCACCCACACAAGGGGTCCAACGGCTAGTATAAAAAAAGGAATATTTATTCACAGGCCAGAGAAGGTTTTTTGATAGAGTCCATACCATATTCGCCGGTGTGTGTTTTGTGGATTTTAATCCTTTAATCCAGAATTGCTTTTTGTATGGCTGCTGTGTTGTGGGTTGAATAAAATCCTTTGTTTCACTTGACATTTTCTTGAAACTTTAGGAGATTCATGCACGCTTTTAAAATCATTTGCGTGTGCTGTCCGTGTCGTTTTAGCACCCAACTCACTCAAGTAATTATGCAAATGGGGTAATGACGAATAATAATCAATTTGCACTGCGCAGTCCTTTTTAGTGCCACAGATGTTAGTACTGTACAGCATCTATACTGTATTCATATTATGCCTAAAGGAGATGTGCATCTCACGACAATGGCACATTAGCGCACCTGCATTACCTGTGGATAGTGAATGAGATGCAGGTGTTAACTCTGAATTATGTCTAAAATAACCGCCATATACAATTTTCAGAAAGTACAAAAGGCACTTACTGTCTTTTATGTACCAGCATTGAGCATAGTAATGACTTTAGGACTAATATAAACCAAATGCTTTTGTTAGCAAAGCTCTCTGTGTTTACAGTTGTTAACGTTCAACATTAAGGCAGGCTAATTCTTAAATTGCTTTCTTTCTTCTTCAGCCTGCCTTCCCATCTTCGTCCTACACACTTTGCTTCTGGGAAAATCTTTCAGCACAAAGCTGCTGAATGTAAATCTGTCTCTGGCTCATATGGATGTGATGAAGGCACACAGGACGAGGGAAGTGAACGTTTACCCACTCACAAATTGAAAAAGAGTTCACATCAGTTCACGTGAGACGGGGGGTGATGGTAAATGTTTAAAGTGAGAGATAAATGAGGGGAAGCAGTGCTCACATATGTACAGCAGACGCGCTTGAGTTACATGCACCTTTCAGTTGGCAACGTATGGGGGAAAACCATCGAAATGGAAAATTTGCATGTAAGTGCGTGCCGTAAAGCTTTCCGGCATGGCTACATGTCTACTGCAGTCTAAAGGAAAAAACACAGATCACTAGACAGCATTAATCCCTTTTCCTTACTGTACAGACAATTATAAATATACCGAATTTATTTAAAAGGACTAAAAACATGGGACATAAATATGGTGATACACACTATATCGTTGCACAATTCATTGGTAACTTGTCTAAAGTTTCTAATCAATGATAATCACTATTTTATTTATTAAATAAATAAACATTTCTCTACAATGTGTTAGATTACTTTCTATACATGCACTGTAAAAATGATATCAAAACAGTGTTATTTTTGGCAGCCCTTTTAGTTTTAGTCGTAGTCTTTTGGACAAAAATGCATTTTAGTTTTAGTCATACTTTACGCACTTAAAGGGCCCTATTTTAACGATCTAAGCGCATTGTCTAAAAGCGCACGGTCTAAATGGGCGCGTCCGATACCACTTTTGCTTATTTAACGACGAGAAATATGGTTTGTGCGCCGGGCGAATGGTCAAAAAGGGTTGTTCATATTTTCCTAATCACTAATGGGTGGGTTTTGGGCGTAATGTGCAATAAACCAATGAGAGTCTCAGCTCTCATCCCCTTTAAAAGCCAGTTTCGCTGGCGCTATGTCTAATCCCTATTTAGATGACGGACTTTGTAAACTGAAAAACTAAGCACAGGAAGAAGACCCCCAGTTTAAGAATAATGTAAAATTTTTAGTTGTTTTCATTTTTATTGAAATTTTAATTTTTTGGATTAAAACCTTTAAAAGACGGCAGTCTTTTAATTGTTGTAAATGTATTGATATCCTACATAATCATTGTAATCTCATAAAATAATGTTGGTCAATGGCGTAGTCTATTTTAGTTGCCTCAAAATAGCAACGTGCCAACAATGTGCCTGAACATACCTCGTTTTCAGACCAGAACGCCAATGGGCACAAAAGTGGGTGCAAATGCATTTGCTATTTAAACAACGTGGCGCTAAACGTGAAAATGATCATTGCGCAGGGTTGAAACTAGCAAAAGACGATTGCGTCGCGCATTGCACCGGGTGTATGATAGAGCCCATAAACTTGATAGTTTTAGTGAAGTTTTAGTCGACGAAAACACAAAAAGGTTTTAGTCAAGCTTTAGTCTATGAAAACGCAAAAAAATTTAGTCAAGTTTAAGTCAATTTTAGTAAAAAGTAGACTTTAACAAATTAATTTAGGTTAAAAAGTATTGGAAATGGGCTTAGGTTTGACAAGTAGACATATGTAAAACTTTAAGCTTACCATTAAATGTGTCACAAGCTGATTGTCGAGTAAAATTGAATGTATATGATATGTTAACAGTGTGACTTGTTAGTTACCTTTAAAAAATATTAGCGTGATGAGCCTTCAGGTGCTGCTTGAGGTTGGTGGTATTCTTCCCACCTAGTTTGTAGCCACATTTACCGTCGTCTCCCAATATGCATTCCGTTTTTCTTTCTGATGGATTATACTGAAAGTATGTCCATTAATCATCCCGTCGTTTCCGTTTATTGGCGGCACCGCCACAGTCCTTCGAACTCGCTACAGCTGCAGGTGTGTTGTTGTTGTGTGAAATCTGGTGCGCATGCGCAGCATGGCGCAGCCGGGTGGTGGGCGTACCCAAAACAAGGATAGGAAGTGACAGCATTGCTGATACTTTTTAGCTAAAACAGACAGATTTCATGCAAAATAGGCAGAAATGACATGCATTGTGAACATCAGACTTTCATAATCATTTTCGTTCCGTTTCGTCTCATCAACGAAAACTCAAAAGCCCTCGTCATGTTTTAGTCACCTTACAGCCATTTTTTAGCTAGTCGTCGTTGAGAAGTAGTCATAAAAAAAGGTGCGTCAACGAAATAATTTCGTTATCGTCATCGTTGACGAAAACAACACTGTATCCAATCAACATATATTTTTATGTTACTTTAAGGGGTGGTTTTCCAGACGGGGATTAAGCCTACTCCGAGACTAATCGAAAACAACTTGCTTGGACATATCTTAAAATATATTGATGCAAACGCTGTGTCTTAAGATGCACAACAGTAATGTTTATTTATAAACTATGCTTTCAAAAAAGACTTAAATATCCCACTTTAACAAAGGGCTAGTCCTGGCTTAAGCTAAACCCTGTCCAGGAAACCGCCCCTAAAAGGGCCAAAGAATGCATAAAAAAAGTCAAATTGATCTCTGATATCTGATAACAGTGATGTGAAAAAGGTGTTGCCCCCCCCCCCCCAGATTTCTAGTTTTTGCATATTTGTCACATTTTAATGTTTCAGATCATCAAACATGTTTAAATCTTAGTCAATGTTAATACAAGAGAACACAACATGCACTTTTTAAATGAAGGTTTTTACAATTAAAGGAATATTCCATTTTCTTAAAAGAAAAATCCAGATAATTTACTCACCACCATGACCTCCAAAATGTTGATGTCTTTCTTTGTTCAGTCGAGAAGAAATTATGTTTTTTGAGGAAAACATTGCAGGATTTTTCTTATTTTAATGGACTTTAATAGACACCAACACTTAAAGCACCACTGTGTAGGATCTACTCCCATCTAGCGGTAAAGCTCTATATGACAACCAACTGATTATTAGTTTCTAGCCCCCCCCCATTCGGAACGCGTTTTAACTAGTACGGTGGCCCTGTCATGCCAAGGTTAACATGGCTTCCAGTAGCTAAAGCAAAAGCAATGAAAAAAAATGAACAATTTGCATTGTCCTTTGCCTTTGATCCGTCAAAGCACACAGATTTATGTTAAACATGTAAACAGTTTGATTGTCATGATATGTCCGCTTAAAATCACATAAGTTACAAAAAGCAATCATAAACGTAGCTTAGACACTCCTTTTTCATCCACGCGAGGAAAAATATCACAGGGGCTGTTTTCATCGATCAGATCACAAGTGGACGAGAGAGAGACATTACGTTTACACTTGGTGTTTAAATACGTCTCTTTTTGTCCATTTTCGACCGCTTCTCTTCAGATTACTGAGGAGATGGTCTGTGGACGAGTCCCTCTCCTGTCATTTACTCATGAGCTGGAGTAATGACAGGTTTAAATGGACGCGAAACTAATGTCAGAGTCCAATGCTTATGTTTTAAGTAAACGTTACATGTCCGTGTATATGTAAGAGCTTTCTCTGATATTGGTGAAATAAGATCGCTCAACTTTCACACGCTTGTAAAATGAAACGAAAGACGCGCAGATCAGACGCTTTTATCAATGAAAGGCTAAAAATAGCGCTGTACACCGTGTGTTTGTGTTAGAGGTCAGAAAAGATGAAAAACATTTATCTCAGTAACGTTACCTCAGATTACATAAATGGGCGGAGAGACGGCGTGTGGCTGTTCCAAGACATTAAACCACATGCATGTTTACACTAACAAGTGTTACGCATACCCATGCTATAGTTAGCCAAGGAACTATAAAACTTCAAGTTACAACATAAACTGTATAGATGTAAACGAATATGCTGAATTACCTGTGGTGAAGATAGAAAGTAACTTGAGTCCAATGAGCCCCATCTTGGAAAACTAACTCCAATATTGACTTTGGTCTTGATGTTTTTCCTGTCGCGTTGTCGTTTAAAATCCCTGTTTCGCTTCCTTGGCGACTTGTTTTAATGTCCTCGAGAATAGTTCTTCAACAGGCTTTCAAAGCATTAGATCGCAGGTTTATCACGGCGTGCGGCCGAAGGATTCAGTCTAACGCAGGTCGCATATCCGGGCTGCATACGTCATCAAGCCTGGTTTATTTAAATTAACTGAGCATTACATTCGCAAGTCATAAGCATATTACATCAATTTACAATTAACTAAGAATAAATGTCAGCTTTATAATTGTTAATATTCTGAAATAAGACTGTCTTGATGACGTATACCGCCTACACATGCAACCTCCGTAGGCTTCAGCTCGCGGCCAGCTTGAGTGTGCTCTGAAAGCGCGAAAGGCGGAGCTTGAATTTCAGTAATGTCCCTCGTCGGCGAATGTATTTCAAAGATGGAGGCACAACATGGATTCAGCCAGAGAGCGCTACTGCGGTATGTATTTTAAATAGCAGATTCTACACTTACGAGAATACTTTGATTAATGGGGTGGAAGTAATTACACATGAATGAGCACATACTTTTGGAAGAAAACATGGGTTTTTGCTAAGAATTAACTAAAAAAAGTACACACTGGAGCTTTAACACTTAACTCAACACGTAACAGTTTTTTCAATGGAGTCTCAAAGGACTACAAACGATCCCTAACGAGGCATAAGGGTCTTATCTAGCGAAACGATTGTCATTTTTGACAAGAAAAATAAAAAATATCCTCTTTTAAAGCACAACTTCTTGTCTAGATCCGGTAGTGATGCGCCAGCGTGACCACACTCTATACGTAATGAAGTAAAGAGGTCACATAGTTCGAACACGAAACTCCGCCACAGTGTTTACAATTGTGTTGAAAGATGTCCGTTCCTACGTTGTTGTATGTCAACTGATACTAATTAATGTCTTTGTGTCAGTTTATTGCTTAAAATGGTCCGCAAATGTGCGTTTCATATATGTAACACGTGACCTCCCTACGTCACTACACATTTACGTTAGGTCGCGCTGGACCGGAACTAGACGAAAAGTTGTGGTTCAAAACTGCACATTCTCTACTCTTCTTCTCAAAAATGACAATCGTTCCGCTAGACAAGACCCCCACGCCTCGCCCGGGATCGCCCACAGTCCTTTGAAACTGTGTTGAAAAAAACTGTTACATGTTGAGTTAAGTGTTAAGTGTTGGTGTCTATTAAAGTCCATAAATATGATAAAAATCCCGCAATGCCCTCCTCAAAAAACACAATCTCTTCTCGACTGAACAAAGAAAGACATCAACATCCCGGATGACATGGTGGTGAGTAAATTATCTGGATTTTTCTTTTAAGAAAATGGACTAATCCTTTAAGTAAAGACAAATTTCAAAACTACATGGCTCTGTGTGAAATAATCCCCTTAGTATCTTTCAATGGCAGGGGATTATTTTCGGGCACTGCCTAATATCATTACGCCTCCTGCAGTCATGTTACAGCAGCAAAGTCCTTGATTATTACGCCAGTTTGAGAGTATAGTTCCTAACCATATCTGCCTAGAAAATCACAACTTTTAATTTTCTGTTGGTCTTAGTACACAATGTAACTACAGAAGAGTCAAGTTTTAAATTGGAAAAATATCTCTTTGGTTATTTTTTAGAACAATGCTAATGGTCTAATCAGATTCAATGGATTGTGCTAAGCTATGCTGAAAGTGGTACCGCCAGACCCAGAGATCAGCTGAATGGATTCCAAAATGGTAAAAGTGATTAACTCTAGGGGAGCTGGAAAATGAGGATATTTTCAAAAAAGTGGAGTGTCCCTTTAAACTAACTAATAATAATCTTGGTTGTATATTTTAATTAATTTGTTTTACTACTCATTTCTTGACAATAACAAAAGGTTTATCACAAAATGCGAGATGCAAAATGTACCCCAATTCTTGAACTACAATATAAAATCAATAACAAAATGTTTCAGTGGAGAACAGCATGCTACATTGCAGGGCATCGACTGCTGATAAACCCAGTATACGTGATCACCATGGGCGATGTGCAAAAATAGACAATGGCAAAACAATAAACAAAGCTTCGGGTGCAATAACTGATCTTTGGAATGGATGTTCAGATGAATGTGATCCAATTTTATAAACCAAATCAGTACTGGAGCACAGACCTTATCTAGACAGAAGATAAACTTGTGTTTTTAGAGGAAAGATTACGCCTGTAATTATGTCCTGAGAGAATTTCATAAAAGTTCCCCTTTGCCCTCTAACAGCAGTGATGATGAACAATATGAGCCAAAGCAACGAGTCATTAGTAATTAATCGAAATGAAGTGCAGCGGCAAAAGCCAAAGAACAACTTGCATATGGACGCAGATGATTGTGGCACAACGATTATGGCAATAATTGCTGTTATTATTGGTTTGTGTCGCAACAAGATAAACAACACAATGTATGCGTGTGTGTGTTTGGACTGTCATTTTGCCACTGCATCACATGCAAACTCACCTCGCAATCAATGCTAATCACTTCAGCCTGCAGGAAAGTCTGTTTTTAATCAAAACAGAAAAGACAAGAGCGGCAGAAACAGACTAAAACTTGAGTTTGTTCTATCCTGCCTCGATAGATGTTGTTTTAATGTGTTTTTTATGTAATAATGTTAGATGTACTTCAGTCTGGTTCCATCGCAGTTTGGACATAATGTGTCTAAAAATAATTACACAACAAATTCTGATCTTTCATGTCTTTATTGAATACACTTATTCAACATTCAAAATGGTAGTAGAAAAGTAAGTGAACCCTTAGAATTAATAACTGGTTTACCCCCCTTAGCAGCACTTACCTCAACCAGGCGCTTCCTGTAGCTGTGGATCAGACCTGCACATCGTTGAGGAGGAATTTTAGCCCATTCCTCCTGACAGAACTGTTCAGCTCTGTCATATTCTTTGGACATATTATGTGTATGGCCCTCTTCAAGTCAATCCATAGCATCTAAATTGGGTTGAGTTTTGGTCTCTGACTTGGCCACTCCAAAAGGAGGATTTTGTTTTTCTGAAGCCATTCAGTTCTGGACTTGCTCCTGTGTTTTGGGTCGTTGTCCTGTTGCATCACCCACCTTCCACACAGTTTCAGCTGATGTACAGACATTCTCATATAATCCTAAAGAATTGTCTGATATACTTGGGAATTTATGATTGCAAGCTGGCCAGGCCCTGATGCAGCAAAGTAAGCCCAAACAATGATGTTTCCTCCACCATGCTTTATAGTTGGGATGATGTTTTCATGATGATATGCCATGCCCTTTCTACTCTACACCAGATGTAGCAATGTGTGTTTTTCCAAATAGTTCACAGTCCACAAAACATTTATACGGCTGTGGGATGTCAATGTGCTCTTTTGCAAACTTCAGGCATGCAGCAATGTTCTTTTTAGTAAGCAGTGGCTTCCTTCATGGTGTCCTGCTGTGGATGCCCTGCTTGTTCAGTGTTTTACCCATTGCAAGTTCCAATGATGTCTTCAAATATTTGGCTGTCATTCGGGGTTGTTTCTTTACCTAATTAATGAGTCTTCGTTGTGCTCTTGGTGTCATTTTGACTGGGCAATCACTTGTTGGTAGAGTAGCAGCAGTCCCAAAGCGTCTCCATTTGTAGATTGTTTGCCTAACTGGAGACTGGTGAATTACTAAAGCCTTTGAAATAACTTTGTTACCTTTTCTATGTAAAGCAACAATTCTTGATCGTAGCAAACTCCGAAAGTTTGAGGGGTTTTAATCAGTCAAAGTAGCTGTAGTACACACCTCCAAATGTATGATCTTAACAAGACTCCAGGGGCCTGATGTATAAACGTTGCGTACGCTCAAAATGGGCATAGATATATGCGTACGCAATTTTCCACGCACATATCGGGATTTATAAAAAAATAAACTTGCCATAACAGGGTTCTTGCAGGTTTCAGCAAGTTAAATTTAAGACCTTTTTAAGACCTTTTAAGACCATTATGAGTAAAATTTAAGACCAACACGACACATTACTAGAAGCATTCAAATGATCTCAGAAATTCTTAAAACGTTCTATTTTTATTGATTCAGTTATAGAAAAATATAAAATGAACGCAGTTTTAAAACAGATAATCAAAATACATGGAAATACATTATGCTTAACTCTATTAGACCGCGAGTGTTGGCGCCGACAAATTTTACCCATAGCCCTTTAGGAAGAGACTTCTGACAATGGAAGCCCAAAAATGGCTCATAGTGAGCCATTGACATACATTGAGTTAGAGGCAAAGAGCTGTGATTTTTCTTAATTAATAGTCAAGAAATGCATTGATTTACAATATTTATACATCACACTAAAATGTGTAAGTAGTATTTTTATAAAATTCTATCAACAATGTTTTTTGAAAAATAAAAACCACTAATATGAGATCAGTTAGTATGGTCAGCTGCTGGTTTGTGCCCAGTTTTACACTGCCTCATACAACTTTAAAGCTTAAATGCATCACACTCTGTAGTACGTAAGCTTATAGGGGAGGTTTCCCAGACAGGGATAAGAGCTTTCCAAACTTGAAAACAATTTGCACTGACATATCTTAAAATAGATCAAAATGCACACAAGTAATGGTTTTAGTAAGGCATGTTTATTCAAACTAGTTATATATGTCATAATTAAACTAAGACCTAGTCCTGGTTTAAGCTAATCCCTGCCCGGGAAACCACCCCATAATGTTTAATGTACAACTGACTGTGTGCTGTGTATATATCTTGTGCCTGTTCATAAATATACAAAGAACAAAAGATCACTTTCAATTATTATTAATCCCTAAAAGCATTAATATATGCATTTTATTAATACAAGTTTTTAATAAATTAATGTATTGCATTTAATTGAATACAGAATCACAGAGCCAAAAAAACACTCCACCCATACGTTTTATGCATAAATATGCACTATATACTGCCATCAGGTTTAATAGCCTTAACTTTGAAATTAACTTAAAAATATTGATTATTATTCTTAGTTAATCGTTAATTGTTGTAATATGCTTATGACTTGCGAATGTAATGCTCAGTTAACTTAAATAAACCAGGCGATGCCGTATGCAGCAGCCTGCCTATGCGAAAGGGCTCTGATCTACCGCTGTTCATTTAACCGTAACTCCTGAAGCATTTGCGCAATCAAAACGTTTGAATTGTTCCTAAAAGACAATTGCACTTTTTTTAAATATATGGTTTATTACGGTACTTTCTTGCTTTCCGTCTGTCAATCACTGATGTTTGTGGAGAGCTGAAGGGAAAGCGTGTTAGGTTCAAGTGCATCGCAGCAAAGAGCAATATTAAAGTCTAAAATATAAAACTGTGTAACACTAAAGTTGACACGCTGTTGGTGGCTCGTGACTCGACGGCCCGACTCTTTAAGTTGATTTTCAATAAAGCAGCATTGATTTTTGTTCGCTTCTGTGTCCTCTATGTTTCAGAACCTGGCAAATGCTCAGGTAAGCCACGGGCTTACAAATTATCCCGAAAAAGATTTTTGCTTATACAGAACTAAGTTTAAGGATTGTTTCTCGCCAAACCCACATTAAACAGTCAGATCACAACACCTGAAATATAGCTTATGGCACGATTTGCGTGGATTATGACAAAGGGCGGAACGTTTCTTTTTAGAGACCCACCATCATACACTTTCTGCCTCCGCCACTGATTAAGTTAGTTCTTCAGCGTTTTAAATTACTATTTTATATTCTGCGGACAACGCTTTTTGGGAATGAAAAGAGGTAAGAAATTTAAGACTTGGGTAAATTAAATGTAAGACCTGGGATAAAATTCTGGGTGTTTTTAAGACTTTTTAAGGCCTTAAATTTAACATTCTGAATTTGAGACTTTTTAAGACTTTTTAAGACGCCGCGGGAACCCTGCATAAATAAGTGCGCACCGTACAGATGCTCTCCACTGTGCCTACGCACTCTTTTTGAGCGTAGTGAAAGAACACAAACTCTGTTCTTGTTTTTATACACATTTAGTTGTAATATTCATGTTTCATTCATGAAGATCAGCACTCAAATTGCATCTGTCGCACCTGCCTATGAGTAGCAAATATTTAACAGATGAAAAGTATTGAAAAGACCTCTACAGTGAGTGGAGTGCCACACACATCTGTCATGAGCGCGTCTGCGTGTTTGAAACGCAAAAGAACTATATGAATAAGTCTTTTCTTCACTCATCAAACACTAAAGGCTAATGTTTCATGTATTTGAGGAATGATAAGAAGTTTGTTAGTCTTTATCGTCTAATCAGTAGCTGCATTTACATGGACATTTGTCATCCGTTAAATTTGCTCCATGTAAACACCTCAATCGGACTAAAAAGTGCCAATCTGATGTAAAATCTAATCCGCTTGTTAGGGGTGGTTTATACCTTTTGTAATCCGCTCAAAAGGACATGTATACACTTGATCAGATGGATAACTGAAACTGGGACGCTCTGCGCATGTGCTATCTTCTTTTCTTTTTTTAATGGCAGTTGGCAAACCCACTGAAAGTTGCATTTCCGCCACCTACAGGACGGGAGTGTGGAGCATATGCAAACGTGCAATGACGTAGAATTGGCGTAATGACATGTGACGCAAATAACTCGAGTTTGAAGTCTCAAGAAGTGATTAGGTGTGTTCGAGATCATCAGGCGCTGCGCAGACCGATTGGTGAGGTTTGCCGCTTGCAGTCGAGGGAGGAACTGAAGACGGAGCCGTCAAGCCGGACACCTGCTGCTTGCCGTAGTGACGTGTGCGCCGTGTTTCCTTGTTTTTAATCGCAAATTAAGTGAACTAGATGCTGAATTTGATAAAAACAAACCTTTTAATAAAATGTTAAACCAGAAACATTTTATATCGAATATTTTAATTGCTGCTTATACTGTATACCCGAAAATAACGGGAAACAAGCCTATATTATTAAAATACCATTTTTTCATTTTTATTTTATTACACGACACAATATAACATATTTATGCATAATAGCATGTTTTTCTTGTTTTAAAACATGAATTTATAATGTTTATTAGTGGAACTAAAGGTTGGATTAAACTTGAAACGCACGTGACCGTTGTCATCAGTGAGGCGACCAATCACGTAAAGCTGTGTCGTCATCACAACTCTGTGCAGCCGCTCTGGAGAGGCAGCACCGGCTGAGCTAGCCGACTACTCTCGAAACGCTCTCGCGGTCACGTGCCTGCAGCGCCAGCTGAAGTCAGACAAAATTACTAACCGGAATGCACTGCTTCAAGTCAGCCGCCGATCCGTCTGCGCAGCGCCACATGAAGTCGAACACACCTATTGTCTTGTTAATCTTGTTCCTTCCATCCTTCCAATTCCCCATAAAGTTATACAAGACAGCTTGTCCGGTCAGTCCATGATTTATACTCTGATCCACAACGCGTGTGTTTGGACTCGCTCTCGCTAACAGTCTCTGGAGTACTGCGTGAAGTAAAATACGCTTTTTGGGCACACGTGAATGGGTGTTTTTGCTGCTGCTTTATAATCAGTGAGGCACAAAGCAAATCTTGAAACAGTGTGAAACTATATTTGTGCAATCAAATGATCAAATCTGATTTAAATCTTGTGTCATATAAACACGCACATCAATCCGATCACATTATTAAGTGTTCATGTAAACGCTATGATAGGATTTATTAATCGGAAGGATTTTAATCCGATGGAGTCAAAATGTGTCCATGTAAACGTAGCTATAGACAAAACTGTAAAAAATGTATACTTTTAATTTTATTAGGCCAAATGACAGAAATACCCCAGAGTGCCTTCATTGCTACAATAAACTTTATAACCTGTAAGATAATGAAAAATAATGTGATGTATTAGGACATTTAATAATTAAAGTTTAGCCTAATATAAAGAGACGTTCTTACAACGCGGGTTTATATAAGAAAAACACTAACACGTATTTAAACTCATTGGTTTTTATATTCTGGTTTCATCTGCTTACCTGTAAATATGCTTTTTTAAGGTTTGTCCTGAACTTTTTGTTTGTAGCTACTGAACTTTAGTTTTTTTTATATCTTAATGCCTTACATCATTGTCTTTATGTTTTATTATGGGAAACACTTAACGCGAAACTTGTATATGCTGGGCTCGTCTACTAGCAGCCTATTCTCTATAAGGTATGTAATATTGCAGTTTTAATGCATTAAAGGTGCAATTTGTAAGATATTTGCAGTAAAATCTCCAAAAACCACTAGGCCAGTGTTATATATTTTGTCCAGCTGATTACTATCAATATCTGTAATGTTTTCTACTACTTGTAAATCCTGAGAAAATTTCCATTCAAAACATTGACACGGGGCAGTGCAGTCTCCTATCAATGACGTTAATATCCATGTGACCCTTTGTCACCGCCTTTACTGACGTAACCCACATGACAACAGTGGTCGAGCTCGAAAAAATAAAATGGCGGCCAAGGAAGCGACTGGAGCACAAATTTAGTGTAAATAAACGTATATTTTCACTTTTTAAGCATTTTAATTTCATTTCTAGCGAGAAATTAGTATTTTAGTTTTCAAATATGTGATTAGTTATCACAAAGGCGCTCTCTGTTTATATTTCAAACACGCTGCCTTTGAAGTACGTCGGAAAGCCTTTCTCTGAGCGGCCTTCAGGCCTCCGAGTCCGAAGTCATGTCCTCATGAGCCAGCGAGGCAAGTCCTCACTGCCTTGAGTTTTCGGACGCAGCCAGTGTTGTGGACAAATGCGGAACTACGCGCTTGCTTATGGACTTATGGATATCTCTGTACCGTCTGCCGCTGGTTGTGTCAGCTCCTGTAAGCGTACGGGCCAACCAAACGACTCAAGAAGAGTTTGGAACAAAACGAGGGAGGATCAATTTGGTGTTGCATTATCTGGATAGAGAGAGCTTCACGACAACATTTAACTAGACCGAGATTCTGATCCTGCTTGTGTTTTACGCGATGGGTGAGTTGTTTTGATTCGTAACCCTTCAAAAAACGTATGCTATTATATTGATGACAACATTACTGTAATCAGCGCATCTTCCCGCGGACGATATGCACATCAAAGGTATTGGGAGATTCTGATCCTGCTTGTGTTTTACGCGATGGGTGAGTTGTTTTGATTCGTAACCCTTCAAAAAACGTATGATATTATATTGATCACAACATTAGTGTGTAGACTGTAATCAGCGCGTCTTCCCGCAGACGATATGCACATCAAAAGGTATTGTACAGCAATATAAATGGTCATTTTAAGACACTTCACAATAAGATTTGTACTGTCAATACATTATGTGAAAAATCATTGTAGATTGTAAGTTGAAAACTTAATTCTGAGCTGTGTTTACCATTGAATTTGGACTAATACTGTAATATCAATATGACTAACAATTTCGTTTTGAACATCACATATAAACTTACATAATGAAATAAACGATGTCATCAAACGCAACATTTATAAGACTTGATTACCTTATCCATCAACGCGATTTCTCGGTGTCTGATTGATGGCTAAAGTTAAAGACTACAAATCCCATAATTCCACGCTGCTTCAGAGCGTCAGTAAACAACATCATTGTTTTTGTTTGATCTGGCGCCATCTTTCGGCACATAAATACAAATTGTATCTTTAAGTCGCGTTCAATGGTATAATTGATGCACTTGCCGCCTGAGATAAAGACGAATATGACCCGAAACGATCTCCACCATCCGCTGGTCAAAAACATTTCATAAAAATATTTATGAATATGACGACAGCTGTCTGGCCATATGTGAAACAAGTATCAACTTTGACAATGCCCGTGTTTAAACAGTGTTTTTTTATTTCATAAAAACCGATAAGGCAAAAAAAAAATTCTCTGGCCAAAAGTATATTTTAAACATATGCTAAATAAGTTAATTTTATAAAGTATATTTTTTTAAGTTTAAACTATTTAATTTTAATCTTTTTAAAACTGTTTTGTTTACAGGTTCGTAACAAAGTTTTTCTTCCAATGCGACATGAATATATTTCCTTGAATTAAAATATATGAAGGGCTAAATATATGTTTTAATGCTTTAAAATGTATTTAGTTGTGAAAAGAATATTTTTGTAAACATATTTCAAAATATATTTCAGTAAATATATATTTTGGCATGTTTTAATTATTTTGAATTTAAAAATATATTTTTACGATATTTTCCTTGCGTTTTGTAACATCAATCCATATTAAAATGATATGCAGACCATATTATGCCCAGTAAAACTAAGGGTTGTACGCTCCATATATGGTTGTGGAGATGGGTGCGGGACGCACGTACGCACAATCTTCCGCTCACTGGGATTTATGAATGGAATTTTGTGCAGTTTCTGAAGTACGCATGTTTTTATAAATCTGAAAACTTTTGTGCGTACGCAAATTCTGCTTTATGTGCGTACGCACACTTTAAGGATGGAATCTACCCAAAGTTTTAGACATGAGCCCCCAGGTGTGCTAAAACCTGACTCCAATTAGCTTTTTTAGGGTCATTAACTCAAGGGTTCACATACTTTTTCACAAGCACTATGACATTTTTTTGGTTGTTCTCAATAAAGACATGAAAGATCAGAATTTTTGTGTAATTATTTTTAGACACATTGGGCTCTATCGCAATGCGCGAAGCTAGTGTCTTTTGCTAGTTTCAATCCAGAGCAATGATCATTTTCACGTTTAGCGCCACGTTGTTTATACTGTATAGCAAATGCATTTGCACCCAATTTTTTGCCCATGGGGGTTCTGGTCTGAAAATGAGGTGTGTTTAGGTGCTATTGCTATTTTGAGGCAACTAAAATAGACTATTGACCAACTTGACCAACTAAAACCTGCTCCAAAGTCTAAAGTCAATGGCGCAATATTCTTTTTGTTATTTAATGAGCGCGTTAGTTATATGTGCCTATAAACAGGATGACAACGCGGGTTTGCTTATCACACACATGGGTGCGCAGCAGCACAAAAACGCTTTTAAATATGAAAAATAAAGGTTTAAAATGTAAAATATTATTATTGTGACTCTTGGACATAAATGAGGACCGATTATGAGACGTTAGAAGGCCTAAGAGCTGCTTCACCTGTAGCCTGGTAATTAAATAAATTTCGTCAACCAGTAAAAAGCAGTGAACAGTATGATCAGCAACTCGCCAGCTTCTGACATTTATACAACTGCTACTAGTCGACACTGAAAGCAATACATAAAAAATGTGAACAATTTTACAAATTACAGTACTTTCATTTTAACTTTTAACAAAATATTTCATTTTACCTCAGATGCATTTGTTTTCTTGGTGTCAGTCACGAGTTATGTTTAATGTTTGGACACTGCAGCAGTTATTTGGGTATGGATGATGCTTGCTGTACTATTTTGTTGATTTTTGCTTGGATATATGTGGCATATTGAAATGGGCTGTTATATTTACATTCACAGTCCAATCGTTTTTGGCTTGATCACTTGATTAATTATGCCGAACATCTCACACCTCTTCTTTCAGAAGCCCACAGGTTAACACCTCTCTTGGCGAGCACCCTGGATGCAAAGCTTTTGATAAACATATTTATGGATGGTGAATCCTTGATATGGTTTCACAGTCCAATTTATTTCACTGGCACAAGGAAGAGTTTATTTAAACATTCTAAAAAAAATCATTTGTCTTATTGTAATGCTACTATTTTAATCTTAAAACGTTTCAATCTTATTCTTATTCTCTTCGAGTTTTTACTATATTCACATAATGTTGATGCTGCACTGAAAACTATTCGAACTCTGCACTAACTAAACTGTACCAAGTCTGTGCCTCAATGCTCCCATGTAAACGTCTCCTCCAGTCTGTCTCGGGCCACCAGTATCAGCGTGAGATGATGTCATATCTAGTTTCCAGTGTACAATGAGAAGTCATTGGCCGCACTGGGGCTTCATTCCAGACACCTGCTTCAATCTAAATTGAGCTTTCTAATTGGCCGATGGCCTGCTGTGGCTGGCAGGTTCAAGCTGATTGGATTGGAGACTTCTCTGCCTGGTATCTTGGAGCAGGCCTAATTAGGAACCTCCTGCATTAACTGTTTCCTCCCACAGGGCCACAAAACAGAGAATTCAGCTGCTGGGGAATAAAAAAAGGCACCCTCTGTTCATCTGACTCATTTTAAATTCATACTTGTATGTTGTTTTTATCAATTAAAATATTTGAATGAATTTAATTGATGAGCTTTGAAGGAATAGTTTACCCGAAAATTCTCTTACAATTTACACAAAGGAAGTTAATATTACTTAACAAGCCACTATGTGTGTGCTGCTACTTGAATGTCTGTAGGACAAATGGTGTTTAAGTGCCAAAGTTACTTTGGGTAAAGTGGCTTGCTGTAATTTCCAACCCCAAGTATTGATGATCAGGGGTGTGTTTCCCGAACAACTCGCTGCTGAACCAACATAGTACAATGCATAGTTGGAGAAACGAACTACCTTGTTACGACTGTTTCCTGAAAGCATAGTAACTTTGTCGTAACATAGTTGATGATATCACGTGGGAGGTGAAGTAATTAATCTGTGCAAATTGATTTAATGTAGGATTACTGCTGTAAATAACATATATTGCATCTGAAGACTGATTTTGTTATTGATTATTGTTGTCTATATTCAAGATATTCAATTAATGCGCAAGTTTCCTCTTACGTCGCTCCTCCCAGGGATTCGCCAGGGTCTTAAAGCTCGTAGGACTGCGCGCATGCACAGTTTTCAAATGCTGTAGAAGAGCTGTTGTTCAAACCACACAAGTTTGCGTTGCAGCTTGCGAAAGTTCGTTTGAACTATGGTTTCGGGAAACACCACATCGTTGAACGTTGTCAGTAACGACGAAACTTATGACAGTATTTGGCTAACGATGCTTTCGGAAAACGCACCCCAGCCTGGTCTCACTGTTAATGCGTAGTATTAAAACGTAACTTTCAAAAACAAAAAACATATTTTATGTATGTTTAAATGGATGCTAAAGTATACAATGTAGATGTATTTGCAACATGGTAGCATTATTACGTTTTTACAGCTACAAATGAAGATATAAAGATTTCATATAAAGATTGCTGTATAATTTCCCTTTAACCATTTTATTGATAATGTTACCACCCTAATCCTACCCCAAACCTTACCCTGAACCCAAACCATTTTTATAACAAAAAAATATGTAAAATATAATGTATTCTTTTTATGTCATGTAAAATAATGGACATAAATGTGTAAGACTTTTTTGTAACAATAGTAACAATATAGCATTTAAAAGATATTTAAGCTGCTAATACGTACCCCAAAATAGTTTATTAAAATAAATAAAAAGCATAACAGACAGACAAGTGCAAGCACAATAATTTATCTATTGCGAATTATCAAAAGCAGTACCAAAAATAGTTAAAATGACAATGTGCTGCAGCCGCTGTCCTCTCTGGACTAAATGAAGTACAGAGAAATATTAAAGTTATTAATCCACGAGAATGTTAATCCGGCTGCTCTGTCAAGGCGCGCATTTCAATTTCATATTTCAAACGTACATCGACTGAAAGACGGCAATGTTGCAAATCTGTGACGTAGCACGCAATGAACCAATTAATATTGTGCAATTCTCTGTAATTTATGAACATTTCATTAGGTAAATCTAACTTCACATTAAAATCTTTAAGAAAAAATTATGATTAGAAATAATTATGAATAGGAAGACGTACAAATCTGTACATCTGTAAAGCTGTCAATACAGTATGTTAAAGCAATAAGCCCCGCGACGCAGTGGGTTAACAGTGCATTTTATAACAGCTAAGGGGCGTTGTTAGGCACGACGTGAAGTGGAGCGCCTAAAACCATCTTAGCTGTTATAAAATGCACTGTAACACCACTGCTTTGCGGAGCTTATTGCTTTTATAAAACAGTTACTTCATATGCATAGCAGGATTTCATAAAATTAAACACAGCAAATAGGTGGTAATTATAATAGTACAAATATTACTCTTCCGCCAAATAAAGTAGTTCCTCAAAACCAGGTGTGGCTGCAACAGAGTGCGGTTTCCAAGAAACAGAGACGCAGCAAAGACACAATGAAAATATGATTAATGACTGTGGTGTTTATTTTCATATATCAACATTCATCTAATTTATACATTAACATTTATATTGTGAAGCGTGGATCAAATATGCTTGGAGGCATGCTTAAATTTCCCTGTCAGTGTTTTTAAAAAAAAGTTGCCACCCAGTTTTAGTTTAATGCCTTCCAGAAAAATGTTCTTCTTTAAATAAACATAAATTATATAAAATGAAAGAACACACTCTTTGCTTTCAAAAAAAAGTTCATACTAAGTTCATTTGTTCCCTTATCACCTCTCAAATTTTGAGCTAAAAGCAGAGATAATTACATTTTTGTCAAGGACTTTTGTTAGAGATAAGGGGCCTCATTTATAAAAGTGCGACGTAGGAACTGTCCTACATTTCATCTAAGACCATTTCTGAAATGATCGTAAGTGTGATTCAGAGAAAAGGAGCTTACGCACAAAAAAACGTGCGTACACCTCTTTTCCAGATGTGCGGTTTATAAATCACAAATGATCTTAAAATTGTGCGCAGCTGAATGCTTTTAGAACTCCGCCTTGTAAACGCCCCTAATTTAATTCATTAGCATATAAATATTACATTTTCAAAGGCCAAATTCTCTGACTGCTACAATGGCGCGTGGTAAGAAAACATATTTGTTGTGGTTTGCTTAAGTTTTTAATATTTCTAACATGGAAACATTATTGACATCACTCAAGTTAAGGCGATTATTAGTGGATCTTTCAATTCACGGGTTTCATTTAAATATAGTTTTACTCGTAGGCTAAACATATATTATATATTATATTTGTGTCTTTAAAGTTTTGTTTCAGTTTGCCATGCCTCCTGCGCGGCGGTGTTAAAATAAGATATTTTCGACTTTAAAATTCAAAGATCGTATCTTAAACTGTCGGAATATATTCCATATGGATTCATTTGGATTTACATATGTTTAACATTAAAATCGATGCATGGGAATAATTTGTATAAATTTTTGAAATACCCATCACTCTTAAATGTCACATGCCCCTTGGATACATCGAGGCTTCACAATTTAGTTCCTTTCATGTCGTTTTAATCATTAAATTCAGTCGGTTTTACTTTCATTCAATAAAGCACATGTTCTGTAACATTTACATGTGCCTTAAACACTGCGAAACAATTTTGCTATATTTTTATATATTTTTTGAAAAGATGACGAACTAGAAAATCGTTTCCTGAACATATAGCTTGGGCGCCATCTTTTTGCATTAGAATAGGCTTACATTTTAAAATATCAAAATAGGCCAACATATTTTGTTTTAAAATATATTCTAAAACCTGGTTAAATTATTTTGGAGTAGCCTAGTAGGCCTTCTCCACAGTTTGTTAATTTTCTGTGTGCATCATTGTTGCATGTTTCTATTCTGAATAAACAAACCGCGCAGTTTACATGCTTCGTCCTTGTTGCATTAGTTCATTAAGATAATTCTAAACAGATTTCAAAAAACTCTGAATTGTAGTTGAGAACGTCACGACGCACTGTTAAAACATTGTCGGTAATATGTTGGTCGGGCTGGGCTCGGACACAACGTGCAGGGGCTTCGGTTATGTTTTTTTGTGCCCGATCTAAGCTCTAATACAGATGATGTTGACGCTGTAAAAGTTTTGAATATTTATTTATTTTTTATCAAACATATTCAACACTTTTTTTACATTAGCCAGGGGATGAAAGAGAAAAAATAATTAAATTAAAACATGGAAATGCTGACATACATTAATACATTTAGCAGCTTTCTTGTTTATCAGATTACTAATAGATTTTAGGTAGCCTATTGCTTAACTTCTAATAGAAAAATACGGAATAATGGTTTATAATCACCATATTTACATTTATTTATAATAAACATTGCAAACAAAAGTAACACATTAATCAAATAATATTTCTTATGTAATAAGATATCATAAGAGAAAAAAACTAATTAAATATTTTCCAAAGTCTTAAGAAAAATATATGAATTCTAACAAAAGAGCACAAATCTAACCATTTTTTCTTTCTTTTTTGAATAAGGACAACTCCAAAACAAATGAAAAAATGTTTCTGCATGTTGACCACAAAAGGTACAAAACAAAAAGTTTTGAATATGCCTACCTGCAATACTGCAATATTGCCACAAGGAAACGTGCGTACGTCAAGTCGGAACCTGACGTGGAGGTAAGTACTTTTCCACGTCAAAGACAAGTTTTATAAATCTGAGCGTTTGAGTGGATTTGAGCGTACGCACGGTCTTAGATCAAATCTGTGTGTAAAAACGCTTTATAAATGAGGCCCCAGATTCAGGGCGATGATCAAAACTTACACTGAGTTTTTAGTGTTGCGCGAATGCATCAGTGTTTAAGTTGGGTAAGTTCGCCACCTAGTGGATAATAGAGGAAATGTGGATTTGAGGAAAAAAAAAACCTCCTCTGGGAAGCGTTTTCTCTTGATTGACGAGATAACGCAACAATATTTATTGCCATTTATCTGCATATTGCCATTAATTGTGCAATTGTAGAAAAATTGAAAATATGATTAAAGACTGTGATGTTTATTTTCATAAATCAGTATCCAGTAACAGTGGCAGTAATTACAGTGTTGTAATTTATAATTATAAAATTATAAAAATAATTAACGTATTAGTCCAGTCAATGTATTGATATTGTACGTTTCAGTGCCTATGAAAACATACAGTAAGTAAATGTACGTTGTTTCAAAACCAACTTCAAAACACACACACACGTATTCTCATGAGATCACGTTGGGATGATATAGTGATATTTGACATAGTAAGAACCACTAAAAAATTCTTCCCATCCTCTGCAGGATGTGAAATCTATCATTAAACAGTAGATAAATTCTTTAGTTAAGCCCAATTACATCAGTAGATCACTCATATCATTACCAGATGACGCCTCCAGTTTCTAAAAATAAACTGCATTTCAATGGTAATATTGTGATAAAATATTACGCAGGACTGCAGTGCATGCAAGACCAAGGACAATTTGCCTGAAACCGCATGTGGGTTATTTCGACTGAAAGCTGTATAGCTCTATGCATTACGTAACAGATGACAGTTTTAGGTTGTATACAAAGAAGCGTTAAAAATAATTTGTCGGATAGTTTGAACCATTTTTGTCTGTGACAAAAAAATTCTTAAAATAAGTCTTGTTTTCACACAGGTTTCATAATTACAGAAATGTGTCTCTATTGACAACATTTGATTCAACATTTACATTTTCTGGTTACAGTACAGCACAAAATAAGTATATTTAAATTATTTATGTATTTCAGCTAATCCGGGAAACCACCCCAATGTATGATACCATGAGACTGACTTTGTGTGACAGTACATTCAATACATTGATGCAATAACCAGGTTAAGCCCAGTAACCTGTTACTTAACATGATATATTAAACTAGACAGTTGTGTGATAAAACATCCCTACAGCACTATTTACATAAAGTACGCTCTACTACTTACAGGAATTACTTCATCATTAGAAGTCAATCTTCATGCAAGTGATTTATTGATTTAATATTCACATTAAAAAAGTTTCACATTCAGAGTGCCTCGCTTAACAAATACTTATTGTAAGTGCACTAGCTTATGATTTTCTTTTTTGTTACAGTAACACATATAAGAGACAACGGCCATCAATATTATGACCCAGATGCTGCCAATAGAGCTTATCTTGATCTCTGAATATACATTTTTTTATTAATTGCTTTACGACTCACGATTTACATTTCCTTTGGTGTATAAGTGTGTATTACTACATACTAACCATATGCAAAAGGTACAAACCCCAAAGTAAACGCAAACTAAATCTCTTTATTTGGACTACAACAAACACACAGATTGTAGGCAACAGTTTACTTCCTGTTTTTTATAAATTTGGTAAGTGCGGAATTACACATTACACTGTAAAAACTTTGCTGTAATTATGCAGCTGGTTGCCAGTAACTTACTGTAGAAGATAAAGACTGAACATGTTTCATGTTCATTTAACTTTGAACAAACAGTAAATTACATAAATGTAAAATCTACAGTAAATTACTGGCAGCTAGTTACAGTAATACTGTAATTTCTACAGACATTTTTTTAAAGTGTACCGTAAAAACTCATCAGGAAGGCGTCAATGCCAGGGAAATGTGTTTTTTTCTTAATTGACGATGGTGGGGAAAGAGTTAAAAATATATTAGTAAATGCTGAAATTAACATGCTGTGTGTGTATTGTTCAAAGTTAGTTCATGTTAGCTAATCCATTAACTAATGTTAACAAATGCAAGCTTATTGTGAAGTGCTATGCAAAATTTCTACAACTGAAAAGATGTAACTTAAATATCAATACTAGTGTGAAAAATCAATGAAAATGAATAAAATGAGAAAAGCTGAGCAAATTTACCAAAAATGTAACTAAAATTAATGTGAAAAAAAAACGCTATTTCATAATATTAATAACATTACAATAAAAGTAAAACAACTCTGCACTGAACCAAAACTTGTCAACCAAAACAAAGAAAAACTGCGTACTGTTTATAAATGTAATGGATGCTGCTTTATGAATGCACAGAGATGAATGAGATCTTCATCTTGTTTCCTGCAGACAGACTGTTTGAGTGAAAAAACAGATTTTATGGGCAGAACCCAATTAACAGTCATAAGGGAATATTTCTTATATTCTCTATTGAATTTTAATGAAGCTTCATTCCAGTAAACATTTTTGTCTCATCCCATAGCAGTCTTTAACATTTAGTGATCCCTGACAGAGTCAAAAGCTTTAGTTTTAGAGGTTCTATGTTTTCCTTTCTCTTTCAACACAGGTAGTAATTAATAGAATTTAAATAAGCTTCATGTCTTTGTCTGTGCATTTATGAAAGCTTTTTGTTAAGCTGAATGTAGACTTCTTTGAAATGTAAAAAACTCACTGTGAACACAAAAGGCATGTCGCATGTGAATCCCTGAGAATACATAAAACGATCAAATCAATGATCATTCACATCTTCATTTACATTCAGTACTCGATTTGACTATATATCTAACATTAAGTTCAAGTATCACGTTTTAAGGTGCCAAAGAATTTATTGAAATAATCAGTTAAATTGTTCTTTGATATCTGTGTCACAGAGTGACTTTTTTTATCGATGGAGCGAAAAGGGCGAAGATCGTTCCGCCCGGATGGATTTCAACGTAACACCAGGCCGGTTCCGGCCAACTCCGGGCAAACAAATCTAGGATTATAGGGATCAGGTGTGTTAAAGCCGCTCTATGCATTTTCGGCGTTTTTGTCAAACAGCGACCCCTAGAGTCACTGGAGAATACTTGCAACTGTCGTAATTTCCCTATATATCCCACTCTAGTACACCTCAGATAATGACCAGGTAATGTTTCACAATTTCATACAAATATTAGGCTACTGCATAGTCTACTAAACTACAGATGATGGTAATAGGATAATAAGAAGGTTCTTCCAAGTGTAGAGTGCATATATAATAAAGTACCGCGTTGGCTAGCTTATAAAGTTTTTACATGATTGCAGCTAAATCACAAGTAAACAGTTACAAAATGCCATGACAAAGTTAATTGTCTACGTTGCATTATTTCATAACGTTGTTCTTTATAATGTCACTATACATGATTATTGTTATTTATCATAATAGTTTGCCAATTGTGCATGTTTACACTATTTACAACCTCTAGGCTTATTTATGTCCTGATAATTATGTGAGATATTGACAACTGTTGTCATGATAATCGCATGACATACTACTAGCAAGCACAACAACATACAACATAGACCGCAAACAAGTTTACAAATAAGAGATTTACTTACTTGTCCATCAACAAGATCGCCAGATCAGCATCCCATCCAGTGCTGTCTTTTAGCTCACGCCAACGAGTAAAAACCTGACCGAGTGGGACTCTTGTCCGATTCCTAACGCGGTCAGATTCTCTTTTCCTTTTCCTACTCTCTTCCGAACGTGCTTTCTTAACTTTTAAATCGTTTAGCATCACGCCTCAAATTCGCGCGTGCAGTTGTTGTTATAGGCTTGATCGACTTCATGCAGCGCTGCAAGAACCGAACTTGGATCATTCTCACGGTACTTTGATGTAATCCGGCGGTCGGTTCTTGCAGCACCACACGAAGTCGAACAAGCCTAACGTGTGTGACGTCGTTGCCGTAAAGCAAGTCGTGATTCTCGCGAGATTTGTCAGGGGCGGTTCTCTCAAGCTTGCATTGCTGGTTTTGCTAGCGGCGTCCTCCCCGAGCTTCAAAAGGAGGATGATTCGCCTTACTATGACTTTGTTTACCATCGAAATAACTTTGAAGCTGTTATATTAAGGTAAAATAACTGCATAGTGTGTCTTTAAGCGAGTGTGGCGATCGATGATTGGGCTTTGGAGAGGAGGGGAGTCCCATAAAAAGGGTGCAGTTGTTCGGTGAGTTCGCTTTGGGAGCCCGCTGGTTTGTTGTGAAAGGGGATGGGTGAGGGGAAGCCGGAAAAAATGAAACGAAGAGTAAAGACGAGCGTCTGGAGAACGGAAGCCAATGGCGGATGAAACGTAACCTTCAAAGAAGGAGTTAAAAGCCACGCTGTGCCGGCGTTCGCGGAAGAGCGAAGCGGAGAAACGACGGTGGCTAAAGAGACGCGTCTGGGTGCTCGTTTTCCGGCGATCGCTGTGTGTGAGGCGGAGGTCGATGGTGTGTTCGGAGAGACGTTTTTTGTGTGGATTTGCAAGCTGGGCGAAATAAAGACGGGAGAATTGGGCTGAAATAAAGACGGAGATAAGTGCTGAATTCATTTATACTGCAGTGTAAGAGGCCCAGTGTACTCACCTGTATGCATCCCTGTATGCCCAAAGCTAAAAGCCCAGTGTACTCACCTGTATGCAACTCTGTACGCCCAAAGCTAAAAGCCCAGTGTACTCACCTGTATGCATCCCTGTTATGTCCAAAGCTAAAAGCCCAGTGTACTCACCTGTATCCATTCCAGTACGCCCAAAGCTAAAAGCCTAGTGTACTCACTTGTATGTATCCCTGTACGCCCAAAGCTAAAAGCCCAGTGTACCCACCTGTGACATCTACATAGAAGGTATGTAAAAAGTCCAAAAATTATCAAGAGGTGGTTTTACATGTCTATTTACAACTTTTTTCCCCATGCAGAATTAAATGTTCTATTATTACCTTATTTGAAAGGGTCATGAATAATAATGTTGAGCTCTGCTCTGATTGGCTGTTTCACAGAGCAGTTCATTTCAGTAGCTCTGTGTGTGTTTAAACAGATCTTATGTTTGAGTCTGTATCAGATGAAGATACAGATTTTGAGGAATAATTATTTATTCGGATTTTGGAAATGGACGTTTCTGAGTGTTAAGTTTGTGTTTTTTCAGTATGGACCTGCAAAACGTAACTGTAACGTCAATTGTAGAACTTCAGCCTAAATGCTAGCATATAGCATTAACTAGCATGTAGCGCTATAACTCAGCAGCAGACACAACTTTGTTTTAGCATTGTAACAACATTGTATTTAATTTAATGTGTAATTTACTGTAACATCACAGTTGGTGTTATGTTGAGATTGATCTGTTTTTCAGCTGTCTTTTGCATGCACAAGGTTTACATAAGGAGGAAACAACAACAAGATATGTCATTACCATGTACACAACTCTTCATCTATGCCTAGGAAAATCCTGTTTAACACTCTACACCACCTTTAAGTTTTGATGTTAGCGGGTTTTTCTCCCACTGGAAATGTGAAAAGACATTTTTATCAGCTGAATAACTCGCACAAAATAAATCGATCCCCTTGCAGGAATCCCAATGCTTCAGATTTTTCACAGCAAATTAAACATGGCTTATGTGATCAAAGGCTTCCACAGAGCTCACGCCTGATGTTCACATGAGATCATGTTATTCTTTGCAGTACAAGCAGGATAGATTTCAATACATGTCAGGCAGTTTTGAATCTTTCGAGGCCCCGTTGGGGTCATTGAGGTGATCAGCAACAAGTTCATCGTACCATCACATCGCACAACTTTGTTCACTGGCAGCAGACTCATTTCCAACATTCCAATTTCAGCCGGCTGCATTATTTTTTCTGGCAATTATTATACCTGCACTGTCCCTCAGTGAGAGCAAAACACAATAAGGGAATCCAGTGCTGTCAGAGCTCGAACTGAAGATATTTAGGCCCAAATCTAAACCAGATGCCCTCGTGCCAGTGTTAAACATCAGCCTTTAAGCTCAAGCAGGGCCGCTGAGGGTATTTTTTTATAAAGCCCGGTTTCTCCTTCAATCCTTCAACTTTCCCCTTCTTTTTCCTTGTCGAGCCTGAAGACCTTGATGTTTGCTCACGGAAGTAAAACGAGTAGGAAAAGTGTTTCTTGGCAAGAGCAGCCTTTAACATGGCATGTTGCTGATGCGCTTAAATCAAAACCAGATGACATAAATGTATATATAACAGGAAGGAGAGGTGGATTAAGTGCATGCTTCTGCCATGCAGATGGATGTTTCCTGTTTGGATTATGCCTAGTGTATTCTAGGTGAGAAGCAATTTAGTTGAAAAATTATTTAAGACTTGCGTCCCTAAACTATCGTAAAGTGCTGTATAAATGTGCACTATGTTTATAATTAGAAAAAGTGAACATGTGGCATCGCCGGAGAAAACTGGTTCAATTGTACCATACATGAAGCAACTACTCTAAGTGTATGAAGGTGCTGTAGAATGTAAACCTGTATTTACCTAGGCATGGATGAATAATAAGAGTTTTGTACATGGTAATGACATATCATGAGTCTTAAAACACAATTGTTTGTTCATTCTTAAGTAAACCTCGTGCATGCGAAAGACCGCTGGAAAACAGGCCAATCTCAACATAACACCAACTGTAATGTTACAGTCGAGATGTAGGCTCCAAAATTAAATTACACATTAAATTAATTACAATGTTGTTACAATGCTAAAAACAAAGTTGTGACTGCCGAGTTAGCGCTATATGCTAATTAAAGGGATAGTTCGGCCAAAATGGTAATAAACCCATGATTTACTCACCCCCAAGCCGTCCGAGATTCATATGTACATCATTTTTCAGACAAACACATTTTCAGTTATTTTAGAAAATGTTTTAGATCTTTCAGTTAATCAAATGTAAAGTTATGGGGTCCACATCTTTCAAATCCAAAAAATGTGCATCCATCCTTCACAAAATAAATCCAAACGGCTCCACGATGATAAACATAGGCCTTCTGAGGGTAATTTGCACCGTTTTGTTCTAGAAATATCCACATTTAAAATTTGTTAAACGAAAATAACTTGCTTTCGGTAATGCCACCATCTTAGACTCCTCTGTATTCAGGAGAGAGTATCAGCGTAGTGTATGCATTTTTCTTAGTGACGTATCACAAATTCGGAGGACGGGGGCACAGAGCAGCAGCACAGAACCCTCCATAAACTGCATAGCTCCCATCTTGAATGCGGACGCGACTAACATACATCTTTAAAAAGTCTTGTTAAATTTCCCCTTAAACAATAAATAAAAAAGTTTCAAAGATCTCATCTCGAAAACAGACTCGTGTTCCTTAACTTTTTTCTCACCATTGACGAGTTATCTCGTCAATAAAAGAAAACATTTCCCTGCCAAAAATGCTTTCCTGACAAGTTTTATGGCAATTTGTAATTCCGCTATTATCCAATAGATGGTGGACAATCTTCCCCAATTTATTAATAAAACTGAATAAAAAATAATGTAATAAATTTTAAACTGTGTATGTTTTGATCATCGTTCTGAATCTGATCGCTAACAAAATTCCTTTACCAAAATGCAATTATTTCAGCTTTTTGCTCAAAATTTTGTATTTTTGAATATTGATATTTGATATTTACGAGGGTCTAAAAAGAGAACAAATGAAGATAAGATGAACCTTTTATCCCTGTTTTTTGTTTGTTTGAAAGCATCGGGCCTGTTCTTTCATTTGATATATTAGTATGTTTATGTATTTATAGAAGGCATTTTGTGTGTTGCTGTGAGATCATGCATCATACCCCACAGACATGGTTAAACCGCTGTAATGCACAGTGATAAATGGCAACTTCCATGTAAGTGGACCCACGGTGTATGTAGATAAAAACGTCTTATTCTAAGGTAATAAAAACAATACAGTTCGTTTTGTACGGTCTTTATACACCACTAATAAAATAGTAATGTATATTATATTGCATTTCTGTCAAGAGATCCTTCTAAAAGTTACACAATGCGTCTTTAAGAGACACATCATTAAAAGCTTATCAGAAGTTCTGTTTGACTTCCGAAGTTGGTAGACAGATTTAGCTTATGGCCCTCTTGTTTCTTGGTTTATTTCTCAGCAGACTCCGTATGTATGCCACTGTCTGTTACTGTATCCACTTAAAATTCATCTCCCTGAACTTTTAACAAGCGGTAAGTCCACTGTCCATTATCTTTTCCTGTTTACAAACTCCTTATTTGCCGAGTTTACAGTCCTCTTCGGATGATCAGGAAGCGTTTTTCCCTTACCACAAACATGTAAGCAGGGAAAAAGCATCAGTTTCAGGCCTCAGTCAACTGTGGAAATAAATCGGATATGATTCGGATACATGCATTTGTAAGCAGATCAGATCAGATATTCCCATGTCAATAAGACATATCGAGCGTCATTGAAAATGTGATGCTGGCAAATGACGTCAACTCATATGGACACCATGCACCGCGGTGACGTGACTCTTCTTAGCAGTGCAATGGACGACGACAGCTCCACTTAGTGAAGTAATGTTGGCGTTTTATGTCTTGTTACAGAAATAAAGCTTTATAATCTTGTATAATCATTTTGTCAATGTCCATTGGATATCCCAGCATTTTACTTCCTCTGTGGTTTAAGCTGTTCCGGGTCAGTATGTCTACCTTGAATTGTTTGCAAAGTGTGTAGTGTAAATGCTGATATCAGATACCAAAAGAATTGGATACAGGCAACAAATCAGAATTGGGCATCAAGATTTGCAGTGTAAATCCAGCCAAAGATTTGGATAGCTCACTGGATAAGGGGCATTTACATTGTCAAGAGTCTGACAGCAGTAATCCGGTCTGTCAGAAAAGTGATGTTAACCCACAGGTGTTAGACAAGATCACAGCGGTGAGGGTGTCCAAAAAATCTGCCTCTCTAATTGAGGCCAGATATGTAGAGGAATACACCAGAGAGTGGAATTTTCAAAAAGCGAGCGAGGGCAATGCAAATGAATTTCCAGGGAGAAATGGGAGACAGTGGGGCGCCGGATGCGCGCCTCCTCCACCATAATTTCCCACTCTTCGAGTCTGATTCATCTCCTGAGTGTGGTCCTCTACGCGCTGTTATCACAAAGAACAAAGATATCGATTACTTTGCACACACTAATCAGATATAACACAACCTTTGTCTGAAACGTTATCGTTCTCAAATCTCTAATGCACTGTGTGAATAAATGCATATAAGAAGAAATAACATGTCGAGTATTAAAATGAAACATGACGAGCAATGCAATGAATAATTGTAAAGACTACTGAAAGGTACTAGACTAAACATTGAGAAAAACAAGCACATAAGGGCTGGAGGGCTGGCTGGTTTTTGACCATCTGACGTCAATTAACAGCTATGTCTGATTGTGTCTGTGTACCGCGTGTTTTCAATTCTAATACACAAAGACCGACTTGTACTCGTTTTACATTTTATTTCTGAAAGCCTTTCAGGTATTTTGGCAGGAATTCAGCCGTAATTCAGTTTAAGGAAAGCGGTATATTGCCTTGCCAGTGACTTACTTCCCTACAGCTATCTTGGACATCTGATACAATGTGGATATCTGACGGTCTGATGTGTCTAACCTTTAGAATAAACAACCAAATTAACCTCAATTCAACTCGTTCACCACTTGCCTCATATTTGCTATTGCTTGATAGAAATCTATACTAACTCCTGCCAAACCCGTGTTAAAAATTTAGATTTATCCTCCGGCTAGTTTTGAGCCAAGTCTAGACCGCGTTAGGGAGTCTGTGCGTGTGAAAGACAATTAAACAGTCCTTGGCTTCAGTTCATTGAAACGCCGACCCCTTTTGTGGGATCGCTGATGAGCTGAGGTGTCTCGACCGGTTTTTGTATTTACAAAGAGTCACATTTCTGACTGTGAGGCTGCTCTTCTTTGTTTCTGCTTATCTTTTGTTCTTCCTTAAAAGAGGGAGAGAGAGAAAGAGAGAGAGAGAGAGAGAGAGAGAGAGATAAGAGGAGACACTGCAGGGAATCATTGGCTGATGGGAATAAATTACAGCTGGACACTGGTCATGCTACCTGTGCTGAATTTACAAACATACAATAAGCATGTTAAAGGGACACAGATATGCTCATTTTCCACCTTCCCTAGAGTTAAACATTTGATTTTTACTGTTTTGGAATCCATTCAGCTGATCTCCGGGTCTGTATGTAGCACTTTAAGCATAGCTTAGCATAATCCATTGAATCTGTTTAGACCATTAGCATCGCGCTAAAAAATAACCAGAGTTTGGATATTTTTCCTATTTAAACTCTTTTGCTGCAATGATTTATGTAGTTTAGCTTAAAGGATAATTCCGGTATTTAACACTTTGAGTCTCATTTCTGGTTTGTTTTGGATGAACTACAGTGATGGACACTGAAATTTTGACAATGGGTCGTGTCTTGATTTTTTGACTCGTGAAGCGTCTTTTGACTGCTTCAGAATGGAAGTCAAGGGCCATGCACAAACATGTCATTAAAACAACACTTAATGTTCATTTTCACCGAGTGGTTTGTGGTGTTCGTTCAGTGTTTCCCATACATAGGCTCTACTTGGGCTGTGCGCCCAGGTAAATTGCGACCCGCCCAGGTAAAAAAAAATCACTTTACGAATTTCCGTATTTTCTGAACTCGACTGGATGACCCGTGTTTTGGAGAGAGCGAGAGAGAGAGAGCGAGAGAGAGAGTGCACGCGAGAGATAGAAAGGTGGGGGCCGGGTGACCGTGAAGATGATGCACGCGTCATAAACTTATCATCCAGCGCGGCAAACTGGATCAACTGCAGCACATACTGAGGTAACTGAGCAGCCAGGGAACTACACTGCGACCAAAATGGTCGCATATGCTTATGTGCATATGTGTTTATAGCATCCAAGTTGGTTTCATTTTGCGTGCAAGCACGTTGTGTCTCTCCCGTTGAGTGTCCGTTCACGTGCTCTCTGTTTTTCAATGAATTGGGTGCGACGCGAAGCAACCTCAGTGTCACATTGTATCCTTTAATGTTTCTGAACTTGAGCAGAGTTTTACCATTAGAGGTCTTTCTTCACTGAGGACGCGGGACCCGTACGGGTCTGGGTCGGTCCTAGTTCATTACTTCGGGTCCCAAGTCTGATTAATATTGTGTGTAAAACCCGAGTCGATCGGAGAACGGCCGCTAGCGCAAAGCTCGAGTGCTGTTTCAGCGTGCCTCCGGTTTCTTTGGCGATAACAGCTGGCTCTTGTCACGACCACGCGCCGCTTCATTTTTTCTTTATCCCATTTTTTTATAATCTTACAATTAATAGACCATATCTTTACTAAAATCTAAACAGTTTGCACAGAGATTGTAGCAAAAAGCAGTGCTAATACTGAATGAGCAAAGCTCTAGCTGACTCAGGATATAAAAAACGCAAAGCTGTAATGTAAAGTCTGTCATCGGGACAGCAAGTAGACTTTTAAATCTGAAATAATGAGTGGATTAAGCTTTTTTTAATCGGCAAAAGAGAAATAGAAAGCAGAAGCAGTAAAAGTGCCTAACTAGAAATTATTAACATTATAACATCAGTCACACTTATAATCTATAGATCTGCACTGTCTATTAATATACTGTACATAGTATTGTATATAATTGAGTTGAGTTGGTCATCAAATTGCTTCATATATCAGTGCAAAAACATAAAGTGTTTTCGTGGTGCTTTAACAAACAGTGTCAGCTTTGTTTATGGCAAAGAAAGTTTGGGGTGGTTAGATTAATGAACTATAATGTGAAATTAATATTAATGTTTAATAAATCAAAGTATTGTGTTGTGTCACACATTATTAGTTCTTTGTCACGTGTATAGTAGACCATTTTTTGTCGGTGGATATAATGATTGCCCTTTTCACGAGCTACCACCACAAGTAAATTTCAGATCTGTGGGAAACACTGTCGTTGCTGACTAAAACAAATATATCGGCGCAATGTATGATTTCAATCCGTGTTATTTGCTATAGTGAAACTATTTTTTCAGGTTCCTCACAACCGCGTATATTCTTCCGCTCTATATTTGTGTCTGAAGCGTTAGCACACTCCCGACCACTTGATGGCGACAACCACTTTGCCGTACAAGGACGCTGAACGGAACTCTGTGTCTAGCCTATAGACAGTCACAATCGAGCTCAACTTCAAACCTAAGGCTGGTTACTGAGCCATTAAATATGGGAAACATTTCTTCTGAGAGAAACCGAGCGAAAAAACTACAACCACATGTAAACAGACCCCTTTTCTGTTTCCCGGCGGCGGAGTGATATATCAGCGACCAATGAGTCTTCCAAGAGAAGTCAATAGAATTTTACAAAATGCCAAATAAAACACGACAGAAACTGTATTTCGCTACACTACTTGTTTTTAATCATCAACGAACACCACGAACCACTCAGTGAGTAGCACAGTTTTGAAAATGAACGTTAAGTGTTGTTTTAATGATATGTTTGTGCATGACCCTTGACTTCCATTCTGAAGCAGTTAAGAGACGCTTCTAAACGAGTCAAAAAGTCAAGACACGACCCTTTGTTAAAATTTCAGTGTAGTTCATCCAAAACAAACCAGAAATGGGACTCAAAGTGTTAAATACCGGAATTATCCTTTAAACCAAAAATATAAATTGCACAATACACAGCTATTTGCTGTATATGCTTGCGTGGATGTATCTATAGGAAACACATGAATAACATGTACTGTATGAGTTAGTATTTACTAAATAACAAATCAGTGTGTCACGGTTCTGTCAACACTCGGATCACATTGCATTTTCAAACCCATTTAAATCCAACCAAAATCTTATTGGAAACAGTTTCTCACCTCATGTCCAGTAATGGCTTTAATATTTGAGCAAGATGTTTAACTCAGGCTTTTATTTTGCTACACATTTTTGTAATCCCAGAGAGGACAAATGAGAGTTATGCGAGATGGCAAACTGCAGCTTAAATTCATTAAAGTGAATTAATGCTTTTAGCCTGATCAGATGTACTAAAAATCCATTGACTAACACTGGAAACAATTAATGGCTGTTGTTTTGGTGGCTCGTGTTCTCTGGACGAAGTACAGACAGTCACTGCCATGAGACAAAGGGTCTCAAAACATCAGCTCATGTCTCTATGACCTAACAGTTAGCACACTTTAGCTGTGGCACTCATGATGAAGTTTTGAATTGGAAATGGATTATAGACAATTAGCAATTCCAGCGTTATGGATGTGACATTTTCAGTCCAAAATGTTTTTAATTCTGTGAATTAAAATGCACAAACCAGAAGCAATAATATCCAACTAATGAGGCTGGCTCTTCAAATGACATTTTAATATTTATTTTAATTTTTGTATGCATGTTCATGAGGAAGAAGCAATGTTATGGATGTGACAATTCTGAAATGTACACTTACTATGGAAAATAGTGCAAAAATGCTTTAAAACTTTAACAGAGACTTTGCATAGGTAATTAAACCACCAAATACTGACATCTGAAATTTAAGTATTTGGGTAAAAACTTTACTTTTCATACACTGAACAAAATTATAAATGCGACACTTTTGTTTTTGCCCCCATCATTCATGAGTTCATTTCAAAGATCTAAGACTTTTTCTATGTACATACAAGGCCTATTTCTCTCAAATATTGTTCACAAATATGTCTAAATCTGTGTTAGTGAGCACTTCTCCTTTGCCCAGATTATCCATGCACCTCACATGTGTGGCATATCAATATGCTGATTAGACAGCATGATTATTGCACAGGTGGGCCTTAGGCTGGGCACAATAAAAGGCCACTCTAAAATATGCAGTTTTACAGTATTGGGGATCTGGCTGGCCATACCATAAGTGGTTCAGTGGTTCATGTAGGTTGTCTACAAATCGGAAGGTTGGTGGTTCAATCCCGGTTATACCTGACCCAGTGTCGAGGTATCCTTGAGCAAGACACCTAACCCCAGCTGCTCCCAGCGAATGAATGAATGAGTGAATGGGTGAATGTGAGGCAATATGTAAAGCGCTTTGGATGGCCATTGGTCTATGAAAGCGCTATATAAATGCAGTACATTTACCATAATCCCACCGCCACCATAGGCCACTCAATCCACAACGCCATACACACTGTTTGCCATCTGCCCTGTACGGTGAAAACCGGGATTCATCCCTGAAGAGGACACCTCTCCAACGTGCCAGATGCCATCAAATGTGAGCATTTGCCTACTCAAGTTGGTTACGATGACAAACTGCAGTCAGGTCCAGACCCAGATGAGGATGACGAGCATGCAGATGAGCTTCCCTAAGACGGTTTCTAATAGTTTGTGCAAAAATACTTTGGTTGTACAAACCGATTGTTGCAGCAGCTGTCCGGGTGGCAGGTCTCAGATGATCTTGGAGGTGGGAGTCCTGGCCTGGTGGGGTTACACGTGGTCTGCGGCTGTAAAGCCTTTTGGATGTACTGTCAAATTCTCTGAAATGCCTTTAGAGACAGTTTATAGTAGAGAAATGAACATTCAATTCAAGGGGCAATAGCTCGGGTGGACATTCCTGCAGACAGCATGCTAATTGCACGTTCCCACAAAACTTGCAACATCTGCGGCATTGTGCTGTGTTGTTATAAAACTGCATATTTTAGACTGGCCTTTTATTGTGTCCAGCCTAAGGCACGCCTGTGCAATAATCATGCTGTCTAATCAGCATCTTGATATGCCACACATGTAAGGTGGATGGATTATCTTGGCAAAGGAGAAGTGCTCACTAACACAGATTTAGACAGATTTGTGAACAACATTTGCGAGAAATAGGGCTTTTGTGTACATAGAAAAAGTCTTAGAACTTTGAGATAAGCTCATAAGGGGGGCAAAAACAAAAGAGTTGCATTTATAATTTTGTTCAGTGTAATTTGCATGGAATTACTGCCTATTTAATTAATGTTTTTTTCTTCAGTTGTCTACAATTATACAGATATTCAAAATAATACTTTTATTGGCAAACTGTGTACTGCTCAATGCAACCCATCCTGCAGGATCTTTATGAATCTGCAGTCGGCCTCATTATAGCACAGACTCGGAGAGGTGAGAAGCACCATCATCAATAATGCTCTTTGATCTGTGTCAGGGCCACGCTGGCCATGCCGCGGCCTTCCAGGCAGCTGGACTTTTTCTAGAGTCTGACCTGCGGCCCACTCGATCCAGTTTTGAGTCCAGAATTTGCATCTTGACCTGCATATTAACACAGCAACATACAATGCAATAAAAGGTATTTCAGCATGCATCAATCAGCAAGATTTGTTTTTCGAATACGAAATGTAGGCCTACTGTTATTTTGAATTACGGGAGAGCTTGCTATTTTGGGATCGTGCTTTGGTTCCCCTACAGCATAATGAACAGCAATCATTCATAACACGCTGGCTCGATGGTTATGTAATGTGTTTTTTCATGAATCAGACCTAAAGCAGGTGGGCTCAGGCTTTGTGATGAACAACCACCCAAAATGACGTGTGGGCACATACAGAAACGAAAGAGAAGTTTCAGTTTTGTAGGTTATAATGCATGAAAGTGATATGTATTATTTGAAAATCGGCAATTATTTGCATGTTTTTATTAAATATTCATGACTCCTTTCAACACGTTGCCGTGCGACGGCCACTTAGCCCACAATTGATTTAAACGTCTCTTTGAATGGACATGTATAAGTGGGTGTTGGGGATGGTGGAGATGTCAAGACCGAGGAAATGTACAGTATTGGGAACACGCGACCTAACAAAGGACCATGCACGATTGTGTACCATTAGACTGCCACCAAGTGGCGGAAAAGTGCATTATGTTATATATTAGTGCTTGATGTGAATAAACATTGCAAGACAAAATTGTTGGCGAGATCAAAAAGACAATCCACTTTTGGCTTGATTTCACAAGCATGTGCTTTTTAAAGAAGTATGAAAGATGATGAAAAGAAGGCGCTGTTTATTTTGCAACCATTAAAAATGCATTACATTATTATCTTTTCAAATGAACTCCACTAATGGCACTTTAATCCCACGATCAAATACTCTTTGATATTTGATTGAGCTTTCGGTAGAAGACATCGATCTCGCATTGCATCTACGTTTCTCTGATTCACAAAGATTCTTTGTGTCACTCACAGATTAGACAGCTGCGTTTAGTTTTCTAAGCACACTTAAAACAATATACACACACACAAACCGTTGCAAGGTGACGTTATATAGCACCGATAGCCACGGGGTTAAGGCTAAAATAATACTTCGTCAGTGTTAGAGCTTGAAATGAATGCTTTTTAAAGAAATGTCTGACATTTAGGGGTCTAACCTGAGGTCTCGGTCATTAAGGGGGGAAAATAACATGTGGAGCATTATTTAGACGTGGAGCACATAGACTCATATTGTGCATCTGTGTGGAAGGGGTTGAAGGAAAGCCCAGCGGTGTCACTTTCTCACACAGAGGCCACTTGTTTTGGGGGTCTGGGGGACGGGTGGGGTAGTTTTAGAGGGGCAGAGGAAGGAAGGTTACGGTTCCCAGAGGCTTTTCAATCATAGAGACACAATCCAGAGGCTCTTACAAACCAGGCCACAGTCTTGCAGATGTTTTGTCTAACATCGACATATTATATAGGGGTGGGCGGAATGACAAAAAATCTATTCCACGGAATGAGTCATTTTATTTCACGGAACGGTATATTTCACGGTATAAATGTTTTTCAGTTTAAATTGTTTTTTATTATAAAAATTTACAGAAATTTCCAACTCACTCTAGCTTTTAACTAAATGTCACTGCAGTAATAAATTATGAGCAATTTAAAGTTAATAATGTTAAAGTGAAAATGCCCAGAAGATAACAACAGATTAAGTCTTGATAAGACAGAATCTTGTTTATAATTGAGTTATTAATTTTATAGACTATTGAAGCTATAGTATGACTTCATTGTATTCTGCATTTATCCATACATTACATTAAAAATAGGCAATATGTAAAATGAACAAGTATAAATATATCCAAAAACCTACAGACAGGATGAATACCTATAGCCTATATGAGAGACGAAGCTCTAGATATTATACATTTGACAGGTGCTATGATATGATGTGATGATCATGAAGTCTGTTTTAAGGTCTTGAGACCCTTTACTTTCTATTAGACCTTAACATTTGCGTATCTTTCTCGTATTTCCGATCAATGTTTGTATAAGCAAATGGCTCGTCAAACTACATCGCTCCAGCAGCGCACGTGTCACTGATATAAACGCGAGTTTTGTCTTAGCTTGCTTAAAGTTGAGAAAACTTTACCACTATTAGCATTATGTGCGAGAAGAACCCTTTATTTGGCATCGCAGCTCCTAGAGACAGATATGCACGTGAGAGACCGGCCGGCTGCATGAGCACAGATCGAGCGAGAGAGCGAGAGAGAGAGATAGAGCGCGAGCGAGAGTCTCGCTGCGAGACCCGCGGTTGATTTACTGGCAGTTATTATAAAAATTACAGAAATAACTCGTTCATTTTTTATGAGTGAATTATTTTACATGTTTCTCCGTCACACTAAGTCTAACATGCGTGTGAGCAGAGTTAGCCACGCCCACTTATTTGCATTCCGCGGAATAGACGGAATAGAAAAATCTGTTACGTCTAACATTTTATTCCGCGGTAACGGAATATACCGTCATACCGCCCAGCCCTAATATTATAGATACGGACAATGAATTGTATAAATATTGTTATCTCCATTCAACAGCAACATAACCAACGTGATCTCATGAAAATACATGTGTGTGTGGTTGTACCATTTACTTACGTTTTATGCACACTGAAACTCATTGACGTATTGACAGTACTAATACGTTAATTATTTACATATTAACAGTTTTACAGACTTACAAATCTCCACGTATTCCTATATATAAATATTAAAATTGCAGGCATTGGGGTTTCTTACTTGTATTAATGACATGTTTTCAGTCGCATGTTCAGAATTATTTACGACAGTTTACTCATTTACTTAATGAAATGTTTATGAGTTTCAGAGAATGACACAATATTAAACAAGACTGGGTGATTCTCACGAAAACTTGGTTTTAAAAATGTCAAGCATGAAAATGTAAAAATTGCTTAAATTTACTTTTTTTCCCACCAGACATTGAAAAACAAAGTCTGGAGTAAATGGGAACATTAATTTAAAAACTTTTACTTATCATTTAACACTTTTTGTAACATAATTTTAAAAATTAGTCCTAAAAAATCTCACTACCGCAACAGTCAGAAAACATCAACACTGACATATTTTCAAAATGACATGACAAACCTGAAAGAACATAATTTAGAGATTCTGCACATGCATTAAAATCAAAGTATTATGCTTCTATTAATTAAATTAACATTTAATAAGCATCTGTCGCGGTAATGATAATCAAAATGTCGTGTAAGCATTCTGACAAGACAATATTTCAAATTAACTGTAAAAAAATGATCTTACCTGGTAGCCATCTTGAAGTAACTGGTCCATGTGCTTGGTCACTCAAAATCAAACTTTATTAAAATTCTGTATGTGTGCTTAAACTGTTCTCAAAAAGTGTTGCGGAGGATGAGAACATCAGGCATGGACACATCGTTTTCCTAATTTTTCTTCATTATTATTATACATGAATATTCAGTAAATATTTTTTCTGTAATCTAAAGTAGTCTAGCAAAACATCCATTTATTTTTTTTCTTAATATTTTTGTGTTAATTGATTAAATTACAACATAACGCATGTTCAAACACAGCCGGACACATTGCGGTAATGAGAATTTCAGCAGAAAATGAGATAAAATGTACAATTATAATTTATTATGTTGAAATCACACATTGTGCAAGGTAGAACACAGTATTGTGTTAATTCTGATGCTTTTTAATGTTACTATATTACACATTTTAAAGCTAAAATCATTAGTGCCGTGGTGTTTCAATGGTTTCGTGAGAATCACCCGACTACACTTTAAAACTTTTCTGTAATCATTTAAACATTTTGCAATATTTAGTTTGTTTGCTATGACACACAGAGTTTTCTCCTATGCAACAATAATTACACCAAAACACAACACAATTTACATCAATGATAATTTTATTCATTCACTGTAATCCACATCTTTAAAATTCGCACGATTGCGAGGAACAGATCCAAATTCCGCCATTCGTTATGAATTTGTATTTCAAATATTGCTCCTCAAGAAGTTTTTTGACATTGTTTACGGCAGTGATTTCAAACACTCATTGGCTCTTGCGGTCTACATCACATATTTGCGACATTGCCGTCTTTCAGTCGATGTACTTTTACAAATTGAAATGTGCGCCTTGACAGAGAGAAGCTGGATTTACGTTTTTGTGGATTAATAACTTTAAAATTTCTCTGTACTTCATCATATTGGTACTGCTTTTGAAATTTTGCAATAAATAAGTTAATGTGATTATAATTGTCTGTCTGTTATGCTTTTTATTTTTAACAGTACATGATTTTAATAAACTGTTTTGAGTAGGTTTAGTGGTAGGACTGTATTAGTGGCGTAAAATATATTTTTACTCATTCCCCATCCAGCCATTTTTTTTAAAGTTGCCCGCCTACATTTTTTGTGATTTTCACAAAAGTTTTATAAAATGCCTTTCAGGAAAATTTTCTTCTAAAAATATATAAACATACAAATATATCAAACAAACAATAAAAAACAAACAAACAAAACAGGCAAAAAAGTCTATATTTTTTCTCTGCTTATAAACTTAAATTTGGGTATTATTGTTTAAAAAAAAAAATTTTTAGACATAAGCTGAAATAATAGAATTTTTGTGAAGGAATTTTGTTAGAGATCAGATTCAGAACAATTATCAAAATGTACATAGAGTTTAAAATAAGTAAATAACGTATTGGCTTCAGCTTTTTCATAAATTGGGTAAGTGCGCATCTAGTGGATCATCGCGGTTTTGCAGATTAACATAAAAACTCTTCAGAAACACGTTTTTAATATAAATGTTTTCTCTTAATTGACGAGATAACTCGTAAATGGCGAGGAAAGAGTTAATTGCTACATTTTTACTATTGTTACAATTTTTTTTTGTCCATACGTACAAAAATAATACATACATTTTTTTATTTGGGTTAGGGTGGTAACTAGGGATGGAACGATTATCGGTTTCACGATTAACCACGATAAAATGTCCTGACGATTAGTTTTATCGTTTAAAATTTAATTTTCATTACAACCGTGTTTGATTACCGTGATTTTGAAAACTTGCGGTAAATCCTGTCCAGCCAGAATCTGTTTGACGCAGGCGCGCACATACAACACAGTTTTTTGCACAAGGCGGCATTTAAGGGATAATGTATTGTATTCATATACGGTAAACTTATTAGACAGATTTATTTATTTTTTACCACAGAAATAATTTCAGATGAAATATTAAATTGTGATTTTCAAGAATAAAACTTGTTCAAATGTTTTCAGTGAGTTCTTTTTGAACATTTCCATCTCATTTTAACAAAACCATGATAATATTGATAACTGTGATAACTTTGGTCACTATAATCATGATATGAAATTTCCATACTGTCCCATTCCTCATGGTAACATTATCGATAAAATGGTTAAACTGTGATTATACAGCAATCTTTATGGCATGAAATAATTGTAAATGTTTTATGTTTTGTTGCAAATATGTCTACAGTGTACGCTTCAGCATCTATTTAAACGTACATAAAAGTACATTTTGTGTTTTTGAAAGGTACGTATTATTACTATGTATTAACAGTGCAACCAGGCTGACACAAAATACTTCAAAATAACATGGCTTCAGTTATGTCTATTAACATTCCCAAGGCTTTAGTAACTCGACTACAGCACAACAACGTCTTAAAATCCTACACACCATTATCAAGCTGTGTGAAAGATCTGCATCCCACTAATACCAAGGTTACCAACAAGAGGTGGGCAGTGCCAGCTATCTATCAACTCTCGCCTGCGTTCAACATATTTGAATCTACCTACTGTATCCTGCCTAGTGTTACATGAGCCAACTGCCTTGAGGAATATCAGGTATAGCAAAAGCCAACGGCAAAAAGACAGCAGAATGCAACGACATTACAACCATTTGAGATGCTTGGTATATAAAGAAAAGAAGAAAGAAGTATACAAAATATATTATAGTATTTGCTACAAAGTATTTTTCGAAGCAAAAGAAAAATCTGCCATTTGATTGGTCCACTGCATCTTCAACACGCCTAAAAGGTATGTGTCAACAAATATTGATGAAATGTTTACTGTCAGAATATATCTTTGAACTTTTTTGTGTCTTTGCCAATTCAAGATTAAATGATTCTGACTTGAAAGCAAATATCCTGCATGACAATATTCTAACACAACATACTAGGCCTTAAATTGTGTCAGAAAAAAAAACAAGGATGACTGCGAAAGAGCAGCATTAAATCATTTCTCAGATGGCACCAGAACACACATAAAAAAGAGATAAAAGTTCACAAGAAGTTCATTTCTGCTTTGCTTTCATATGACAACCCTTTAATGTCTGTCTCGCCAGCCGCCTACAGTCTCAGAGTCTCACAGCAGCTAATCTGCACTTTAAACTGCGTCTATACATCACATCAGCTCAGTATTTTCAAGCTGCAAGGTTAGTTTTTAATAATGTTGCACTCATTATTTGATCTTGAAATGATGTAACAATTCAGATCACAAACTGATTGGAGTTGAGTTTGTGCATATTGCTCAGATCGATGTACAACTAATGTTGTTCAATCTTCAATGTTGTGAAGATTTTAGCGGGATCTAGCGGTGAGGTTACGGATTGCAACTAATGGCCCAGTCCACAGCTCACCCCCCACTTTCGAAACGCATAGAGAAGCTACGGTAGCCGTCACAGGACAAACACGTCATCGTCTGAAATAACATAGTGACGAAATGTGCTACATATGCTTTATTTATTCCTCTGCCATGTTGATTTCAAACTGAGGCTGTGAGGGATGAACATCCAGAGCGTGCGCTTTAAACCAGTTTTTAGTATCAGGATGCTGGTCATTCAGCCATCAAAACACGTAAAAAACTAATTTCCACAGAACAAAGAACCTCAGAAAACGTGAATTGATAAAATGAAAGGGAACATGTGATCTAATTTGAGATGAGAATAGCGCATTGTGTACATAATATATGTTTTGGATATTAGCCTGTTGGCTAACCGCTAATTTCTCAAACTGGACATTTCATACATGTCCAGTTTGTATAGATCATAAGCGTATGTCCCATGTATTTTTTCTCTGTTTTTTTTTTCAATGCATGAACGTTGACTTAAAGATGCAATTTGTATAATCTGCGCCGCTAGAGGGCGCCAGAACAAATCAATAACAATGACGTAGATTAATGATGCTCTGAAGCCGCGTAGACTGATGGGATTTGTTGTCTTTAACATCAATCAGACGGGAACGAAAAATCATGTTACACATGAGGTAAAGTAATCAAGTTTTATAAATGTTGTGTTTGATGACATCGTTTTTTTTTTCCATTATGTAAGGTTTCATGTATTGTTCAAAACACAATTGTTAGTCATAGATGTTACAGTATTAGTCCAATACGATGGTTTGTTAACACAGCACAGAATTAAGTGTTCAGATAAACAAATTTACCATAAAAAAGCGAGTGGCCCGACAAATGCTATTACTTTCCCATTTGTCCACGACACTGTTGTCATATGATTTTTACGTCAGTAACGGCAGTAACAAAGGGTAACGTAGATATTAACATCATTAACAGGCGACGGCACTGCCTCGTGTCACTGTTTAGGGCAGCAATTTTCTCATAATTTACAAGTAGTTGAAAACATTATAGATATTGTTAGTAATCAGCCGGACAAAATATATAACACCCGACTAGTGGTTTTTGTATATTTTACTGCAAATATCTTACAAATTGTACCTTTAATAACGTGTGATTGACTTGATAACAAGCTATTTAAGTGATAGTTCGTTGTGCAAGTATTGTTAGAGGTAAAACCCCATTTGAACCTAAAGTAATGTTATTTAGTTAGAAATGAATCCTGCTTCTGTTGATTCCAATCAATGTGCTTAAAAACTTTATCGAAGGAAGTTTTTAACGTATTCGTGCCTTGCGTTTTTTTTGTAATCTGTACAAATTGGAGATATGTACTTAGTTATAGGAGTATATTAGTGCTTTAAAGAGAAGCAAGCATGCTAACAACATTAGAAATTAGTGATTACCCAACAGTAGGGTGACCATACGTGCCATTCTTCTCGGACGGGTCCTGTCCAGGATTTCAGGTTCGTCTTTCGGAAGTCATATTTGTCTACCGCATACGTCAAAGAGGATTATTATTATTATTATTATTACAGAAAAGTTATATTTTAAGTTAAGAATGAAACTACGATTTTATGTCTTATGTTTTTTTACTGAATGGTGTATGCGGTCCACAAATAGGACTCCGAAAGACGCCCCGAAATCCTGGCCAGGAAGAATGACAAGTATGGTCACCCTACCCAACAGGCTTATAACAAAACAGATTTTATGTGCACATTGCGCTGTTTTTTTTTTCAAAATTAGGTCATGTCCCTTCTCATTTTAACAATCCGCGTTTTCTGAGGTTCTTTGTGAAAATGTGTAAAATTATGTATTTTCTGTGTTTTGATGGCTGAATGACCAGCATCTCGGTACAAAACAACAGGTTTAAAGGGACATTCCACTCTTTTTGAAAATATACCCATTTTCCAACATTTGATTCTTACCGTTTTTGAATCCATTCAGCTGATCTTCGGGTCTGGCGCTAGCACTTTTACCATAGCTTAGCATAATCCATTGAATCTGATTAGACCATTAGCATTGCACTAAAAAATTACCAAAGAGTTTTGATAACGTTTTGTATATTACGCACTGCCCGAAAATAGTCCCCTCGATTATTTTCAATAGCAGGGGACCATTTTCGGGCACTGCGTAATATAACTACGCCTGCTGCAGCCATATTACAGCAGCAAAGTCATTGATTATTACCCCAGGATAAGAGTATAGTTCATAGCCATATCTGCCTAGAAAATCACAACTTTTACTTTTCTGTCGGTACACAATGTAACTACAAAAGAGTCAAGTTTTAAGTAGGAAAAATATCGAAACTCTTTGGTTATTTTTGAGCGCGATGCTGATGGTTTAGTCGGATTCAATGGATTGTGCTAAGCTATGCTGAAGACATACAGTATATTAACCTCATAAATCTCATATGGCAAAAAAATACTCTGGCCAAAAATATGTTTTAAATATATGTTAAAAATATTTTACAATTCAAAAATATATTTAATTAAAGAGTAACTAAACCCCTGGCAGAGCCTGAAGGGGGTCGCACACCGGCCGTGCAGCTCAGCGCCGCATCGAGTCGCGTCTAGTACAACTCGGAGGTATCATAAACCGGAAGTGCACATTAAATAGCGCGAGCTTCGTCAGATAGCGTCTACTTCAAAATGCAAAATATACGTTAGCAGCCAACGTTAAACGTTAATCATTTGAAACAAATATGATGTTATTTAATGTTAAACTATGTGAGTGGCACTCTGTACACTCTAAAAACAAACGGTGCTATAGCACCAAAAGTGGTTCTTTGCTCGTAATCATGGAAGAGCCGTTTTTGGTGCCATGTAGCGCCGGTGGGGCACCTGTGTAGAACCATATAGTGCTATGTAGAACCAAATGTGGTGCTATAGTGGTGCTATATGGCACCTATATGGTTCTGCACAGGTGCTTCACCGGTGCTATATGGCACTAAAAACGGTTCTTCTATGGTTACGATTCAAATCAACAGTTTTGGTGCTATATAGCACCGTTTGTTTTTTTAGAGTGTAGCGCGACAGGGATTTGAGCAACTTCCTGAGTCGTAGCTGGGCGGCGTGGACAGGCGCCACTTGTCGGCGCCGGTGTGCGTGTATACTCATAGAAAGCAATGTGTTCGAGTTTTTTAGAACGGCGCAGCGCTGAGCTGTGCGTTCTGTGTGCGACCCCCTTGACTCCATCCACTGGCAATATTTGAAAAATGCGAAAAAAGTGGGCAGACCCCAACGGAGATAGATGACACGAACTGAGCTCGTACCAAGTGTGTGGTAAGATTGTAACAAGGGCGGTAGGTTCGCACTGCTTACATAACGCCGTACCGCAACATCCAATAGGAAAATTCAACTGCAATAGCCACCGTTCAACCTGAAGAGGGCAGCACTCAGACGTTTTTACACCATAGCATTGAAACACTTTACAGTATACCCAAATGTCAAAAAAGTTACTCAAATCAATGAACAGCACATTCTTAGAGATCATTATCTAAAAAAAAGTTGATTTAGGGTTTAGTTAGTCTTTAAGCTTTACTTTCTGCAAAATGTATTTAGTTTTAGGCTTCATATTTCAACATATATTTTAAAATGTATTTCAGGGGCAACAAATACTCAACTTTTACAACCCATATAGCAAACAATACATTTTTCCTGGCCAAAATAAAAAAGTTTATATAAAATATTATATTTTTGCAGTGATAAAATATTTTTAATTTGAACCTTAACAGGTTCAGGTTTGTAACAAACCTCCAATGCGAAGTGAATATAAATGCTCTAAAATATACTTATTTTTCAAATATATTTTAAAAAATTGCCACAAAATATATTGGTTGAAAATATATTTCCTTTTTACGTATAGACATATATTTAAAAAAAATTGCCATATGGGACTGGATTATTTTGATTACTCTAATGATGGATGGATGTGTAAAATTATTTGTTTCTTGACATAATAAAAGTCTTATATATCTGGGATGACATGAGGGTGGGTAAATTATGAGATTTTCAATATTTGGCTAAACTATTAATTTAAATGTTAATTTAAAGCAAACACATTTGACCTAATACGAAATTTTTGTATAAGTGTAGCAAACTATCCGTCCGCTAGATGTCAGCACTGCCCTATGCATCCTTCAGTTAAACTACACTACTAGCTTAGTATCTTAGAATGGTCAGATGAGCTTTTATAAAGTGGAATAAATATCAAGGTGGTTTTCTGGAAAACCTTCAAACATGTTTGAAATTGACCAAGCAAAAACACCCGACCACAAGAGACATGGACACTTTGAGCTATACAGGAGCACATCTTTGCAATAGTATATACTGACAAATCTTTGCATTAGCAGGACAAAATGTTATGGGTTTGAACCCAACACACATACTGATAAAAAATGTATACCTTGTAATGCACTGTAAGTCAATTTGAATAAAAGCATCTGCCAAATGCATAGATGTAAATTAACCGAATATACTCATCATTTGGCGAATGCAAAACGGTTTCTCCTACAAAGGCATCAGTGTTTTACCAACCTGGGCCGTATGAACAACTATAAAGTGCAGAAATGTAACTCTTTGCAACTTATTTTTATCAGCTTCTTCAATGTGTTGTGACTCATCATCAGTCCTCATCTCTCAAAATAGCAGGTAAGTTTATTTTTGTGCTGAATCTCTGTTTCTTTTATGTTTCTAATAAGCTTTAGTGAAGCGAACTACTACGTAGACACATCCATGTCGCGTTTTACTCTATTTTTAGGGCTGTAAGGATTTATACCTTATATTTTACTTTGGGGATAAATCACCCAAAAATGACAATTCTGAGTTTCTTTATCTGATGAACACAAAAGAAGATATTTTGATTAATTATGGTAAGTACATAGCAGATTGTCACAATTGACTTCCATAGTAGGAAAACAAATATTATGGAAGTATTGTAATGTAACGATGATATTTTGATAAATGATGGTAAGCACACAGTTGATGGTACCCATTGAATTGTATTGTATTTCTTTTTCCTACTATGGTAGTCAATGGTTACAATCAGCTGTGTGCTTACCATCATTTATCAAAAGATCATCTTTTGTGTTCACCAGAAACTTTCAAAAAAGAACAACATGAGGATGAATGATGACATTTTTGGGTGAGCTATCCCTTTGAATACTGTCCACCTCTGCTATATTCCACTGTTCATCTGATCTGTCTTCCATCATGAAATGTTTTTGACATAACCTGGATTAAAGTCTAATAAGAAAATCGTGTTTTAACAGTAACATGGTTCAAGCAATATCTTCAAAAACATCATAAGGTAGTGTTACTCAAAATGTACGCATATGGTCTGCTCTGTGGCCCCTTTTTGAGAAGGTAATTGTAATTCCTAATAAGAACACAAGGTGTCGCCATTACATAGGGCACCATTTGTCATTTTTGCTCTTTATGAAAAAGACTTTACCTTTGGTCTTTCTTATTGTCAAAGGAGTTATATGCAAGAATTTTCTATTAATCGTTTTTTTTTTATTGTCGATGTCTGAACAACTTGTAACCAAACTTAAAAAGCAAGACCTTCCCCAACCTCCAAGTCAGGTTGTCCATGAAAGCCTGTATTACATGAAGGACACAGGATAGTTTTGATAGAAAAAAATCATATGATTTAGCATTTATGCACGTTTTGTTGCCTTAATTTTAATCTTCTTTAATCTGCTTTGTTGTTATGAGCTATATTTATATACAGCAATATTAATATTTAAAGCATTTTAATACTATATTTTATAGTATACCTTAAAATATTATAAATAATATTAATTTTTTTTAAATATATTTTTAAGGCCTTTTATGCCTTTATTTTTGGATAGTGTAGTAGGAAAGTGTAGTAGAAAATTTGACAGGAAAGTGTTGGGTGAAGATGGGGGGAAAGGGGAGCAGGACCGGCAAAGGACCACAGAGCCAGGAATCGAACTCGAGTCGCTGTGAGCGCACTGGCGCTATATGTCGGCGCACTAACCACAGGGCTATTGGCGCTGACATATTAAAAATTTTAAGGGCGCACGATGCGAAGTTCGTCATAACATATAAAGATACAACGAACAATATCGTGTCTTACCTCAGGTATCCAGCGCTGATGCAGTTGCTGTGAAACTCACTACATAAATAATGCTTTTTTCCTACCACACTGACTACGTCATAAGGTAAGATATTAACTTAGATTTTACAAACTAGTTTTACTGTTTAGACTTACACGAAACACAGCGTGTTGAGGACATCTGCTGGTTAGCCGCTGTGTAAATGCAATAAGAACAGCATATTTACATATTCAGTGACATGTTATCAATTGCAAAAGTTTTTATTACAAGAAATATCCCCCAAAAAAGTTAATGTCATTAAAGGCAAGTATTTGTGCGAGGGCCCCATGCGTGAGCGAATTAGCATAAAGTTATCGTCATAACGTGGACGCTAACATAGTTATCGTTATAATTAACGTTACATATATCGTTATAATGTAAACAGCCCTTAAAGCTCTTTTCACACAGAGATTATGGAAAATACGCAGAACATGCATGCGGGATCGTCCGATTATTGGTTCTTTCACACTGCCAATGATTTTCCAGAATCTGTGCGTGCATTCACACACATACGGTAAAGATCCTGTAAACACACAAGATGTATTTAAAGTCCGGCACTTCATAGGTTTTTTCCACAGCGTCTGAAGTTAGCTAATTATCCATAATTTCTCTCTTGAGATACCGAGCTCATGTTTGTAGGCTTATTATAAGGAGCGCATGATGCGGTGTTAGTGTCACAATTGGTTAGGAGAGTGAGGACGCAAATGCAGAGATCAATGAAATAAATAACATTTAATATAAAACAGGAAAATAAAACACGAGTATGAAACAACGGACGTAATGAAACAACGGGAGTAATGACAATGATCCAGCAGTGAGCAAACAGAAAACAGGAGTATATATACACACAGACTAAATGACAAACAGGTGTGATGAGGCAGGTAATTAATCAAACAATCGGAACAGAGACAAGACATGACACGGATTAACCGTGACATTACCCCCCCCTTAAGGAGTGGCTCCCAGACACTCAAACATAAACAAACAAAAGTCTGGGAGGGAGGATCTGGGGGAGGGACGGAGGGCTTGGAGACCAAGGTGGAGCCGGCGGAGGCCGTGGCAAAGCCGGCAGGGAGCCGGAATGAAGCCGGCACGGCACGAAGCCGGGACGAACCCAGCAGTGCAGAGAACCGGGGTGAAACCGGCAGGGTAGGAGGCCGGGACGAAGCCAGAAAAACCGGAACGACCATCTCAGGAACCGAGGCAGATGACTTGACCCTCCTGGGAATCGACGGGGATCCGATTCCCCCGAAAGTCACCTCCCACCATCTCAGGGAAACGGGCACCACACGGTGGCGACCACCCCGGGGAAACAATCGGGCGTGGCGTCCGTTCCGAGCCCTGAATCGAGCACGGTGGTGGACCTCCCAGGAATCGGAGTAGACGACTCGACCAGCAGGCGAACCAACAGAAACGATTTTACCCTCACATGAGCCGGCTCGAGTGTCGTGGCCGCCACCTCGGGGAATTAATCGGGCGTGGCGACGGGTAACTTGAGCTCAGCCTGGAGTTTCGAGCATTCCCTCTCGGTAAGCTCCAAGGGGCACCGGGACTTCTAAGCTTGCAGATCCCAGTGCCCACTACTCCCCCTCAAAAAAATATTAGGGGAAGCTCTCCTCCGCCAACTCGCTGCGTCCTTTGATGGCTGGATCATTCTGTCACGATTGGTTTGGAGAGTGAGGACGCAAATGCAGAGTTCAATGAAATAAATAACATTTAATATAAAACAGGAAAATAAAACACGAGTATGAAACAACGGACAGGTAAGCACAACAGGAACAAACGGGAGTAATGACAATGACAATGATCCAGCAGTGAGCAAACAGAAAACAGGAGTATATATACACACAGACTAAATGACAAACAGGTGTGATGAGGCAGGTAATTAATCAATGAATGTCCAGGTGACAACAATCGGAACAGAGACAAGACATGACACGGATTAACCATGAGAGTTAGGGTGTGTGTTAGAGCTAAATCATAACTTTATGTTGCAATGACACCTGCGTCCTCACTACGACACGCCCCTTACGGCATTGTGTCCACCTCTTGTTCAGACAGAATGCTTTTCATGATCATTACGGCGATGTTACTAGGTCCGCTTTACGCAAGCGATCCCAGAACATTTACGGGACATGTTGTGTTCACATAGGAGGTGCTCTGCCAATTTTAAGGAAATTTCCCGTGACCAAAGTGCAGTGTGAATGGGGTTTAAGGGTTCACAGAAACTATTAATAGCTCACACGCAGGTCCATCAGAACAGGAATGTTTCAGCTTTCAATTGGAAAAACAAGTTAAGAGAGACAAACCTCATATTCAAAATCCTGCTTTTGATTACACGAAGAGCAGGCTGAATGTTTAAAGATTCCCTGCTGATACACCAGATCTTCTTCCAGAACGGTTCGCTATTTCGGAACCCAAAAAGCCATTTCTGCTAAACAGTATCATACAATTTCTGTCTTGAAAATCTGCTGAAACACTTTTCATCTAATGTAAGAGTTCAGAAAGCTCAACAGGAATTTACAGTGCTACAGTAAGTAATGGTCTACTGTAGCTTTATCATCCTTTCAGCAAACTGCAATCTGGCCTTTTTTGTAAATTTGTAAATTTATATTTGAAAATATATTTCTTTGACGTATGGGTATGTTGTCCTTTTTATCTCCAGGCAAACCAAAAGGCTTCACTAGTCCAGCGTTACTCGATTAATTCAAGACGTACAAACAACTTTTAATTTTTTTTTTTTAAATTGCCAGCTACTAAAAATAGTGTATTGTAGATATACAGTGCAACATCAATAGCCTTTAAAATAGTGTAGATGTGGTTGGTCCTATAAGCACAATCAATACATGGTTAAATCAAGTGTAAAGCGAAGCTGAGTAATTTATAAACATTATCTGACATGACAAGGTTATGTATGGCAGTGAGTTGTACATAAAGCCTTAAGACATCTTTATAACAAGAGTTATTTATTTATAACAACTTTATTTATAGTGCTTTTTGGTGATTAGTTTTTTTTCTAATTAAAAATCCTACGTAATTACAATAACTTACTGTGAAAATATAATCATGATATCTTCAATATTGATTAAGTAATGTCATGTTAAAATCCCAGCAGATCAACATAGGCTAGCATGAAAAACTCAAGTCAGCCCATCTGGCACCATCAGCCATGCCACAACCAATGTCAATAAAATCCACTTTTCTGATCCCCATCCTGATGCTTGGTTTGAATTAACAAATCTTCTTGCCTCAATGCACTGAGTTGCTGACACGATTATATTTGCATTAACAACTGAACAGGTGCATCTTATAAAATGGACAGTGAATGAGTGTAATGCTGATAATATCATTCCAGAGGGCTACTTTTTTATATAGTCTACTCAAAACTTTTTTATTTTACTTGTTGATATGTTTTATCATTATTTAAAATGCAATATAATAATTTAAATGTACATGATAATATAAAAAATATGTAATCAATAAATATTAAAATTGAGGTTATAATTGAATGTGCTTTGGCGGGCAACTCACAGACTCTGTGCACCCACGGGCGCCATGTTGGAGACCACTGATTTAAACCATATTAGAGTGCAAACATTGACTAAATGATTTGTAAGCAGTGCCAAATGTTAAAATGTACATTTAATTGAATTACATATTATTTCTTTCAATACTTAAACTACCCCTTATTATCAATGCCTACTTTAATAAAAAATCTGATTGAAAAAAAAATTGCATACTTTACATCCATCCCTTATTTGTGTGTTTTGAACATTACTTTCAGCATTTTTTAAGTGCAGTTTTCACAGATATATACTTCTGGGAGATCCGTTGTATCTTCAACACCAGGTATGCAAGCTAAATGCTCCCACCTACCGCAGGAATTGCACTGCACCTAACAAAAAAGAGGGGCATGAAATAAAGCAAAACATTCTAACAATACATAAAATACAAAATTTTGTGTCACATTTATGAAAATCACATACTGACAGAATTCACCATAATGAGGATGTCATTTTGCATTGAATAATAATAAAATGAAGTTTAGTCATGGTACTATTAAGCAATAGTGTTCTAAATGCTTAAAAAAAGATTTACTGGAATTCTAGTCAATGAAATTTTTCTTCTAAAAACACTTGTGTGTGTTGACAACTGGTGTGTTACAGTAACTGAAGTATGTTTTCACAAAGAAGGTGGTGTGGTAGGGGCTGTATTTCTTGATTTACAGAAAGAATTTGACACTATAAACCATAATACTCTATTGCATAAATTATATGATTTTAATTTCTCAACACATTCTGTAAATTTGATCAAATCTTATCTTTCTTCTTGTTCTCAATTAGTAAAAATTGATAATTGTAATTCTAATTTAGTAGGTCTATCAACTGGTGTACCGCAAGGGTCAATATTGGGCCCAATTCTCTTTAGCTTGTACATTAATGATTTACAATGTAATATCTTAATGTATGCTGATAATACAGTCATCATAATACTGTATAATACTAATATCATGGCTGAAGTATAATAGAGAACAACACTACTCATACATTTTTACTGTATTTAAAGAAAAGGTGCACATATGAACATGACACTAAAACATAGTCAAGAGTCAAATTTATTTCATCCATAAAAATGCTCATACTAGCTTACCATCATGTTCTAGCACTCCTAACAGATCTCACATCGGTCTGCACGTCAAGGACCACTCCTGTTTTAAGGAACTCTTCAACAAACTTAAAGAAAGGTATAAACATCACATTTAATAAACACTCCAAATGATTTTTCAATTTTTTTACAATATAATTTACTTTTAAGATGAGGACTCCACAACTAGTCCCTTCCTCTTGTGTCTGATGATGTAACGTCTTTGTAGTCCAAACTACATTCCGCAAACAGTGGTCCAATATTTTTAAGAAATTCCTGAAAACAAATAATTTTATTTGTTAAACTCTGCATGAACCACTGTACAGTTGAAGACACTTTATTTTCTTTCTGAAGAATTCACTGTGCCTGCACAATGTTCAAAAGTTACATTTCTTTAATTAGCAATACAAACATGTTTTCAGTGCTTCGTGAAATGAAATAAAGTCCTACCTCCAATTCCTCAGTAATTTCCTTTCATACCAATGTTCATTTCCCATTGGATCTATGACAGTTAAAGAGTTATCTGACATTGTAACAATCTGAAACAAAAAATGTACTAATTATTTTGTATATTTCTAAGATTTGTATAAGAACTTTAAACATTCTTTCTTATACATACCACAAGAATCCAATTATTTCCAGGGTTGTATGGACATAGCCACACATCAGTGTCTGGGATGATCATCTACAAATGATAGAATTTAATGCCACTTCTATGTAGTGTACCATAAAAAAAGGGTATAATCTGAAAAGGAGTGGATCTATTTTTTTCACAGACTTAACCTGTGCTGACTGCTCACCTTTCTCACACATCTGAATCTCCCACTTAGTGCAGGAGCAGACAGATGGCAGGAGATGGATCTTCAGTGAACGTGCATAAAGTTATACAAATTTTGGCAGACTTAATATAAATCTACACTAACAGAAGTAAAACCACCTGCTGACTAAAAATAAAGCAGAAATCATCTAACAAAGAACAGGAAGAGAACGACATTTATTTAGAATTGCTCTTATAATTATGCATTCAGGACAGTTTTCTATGAGACAGCAAACATGTATTGTGGTGCATTTTGCAAGTATAGATATAACAAGATGCACCCGTGCTCACCAAAAATAAAACCTGGGAAGCGTATTTAAAACATCCCAGTGTCTTGTTTAATAGTCCTACAAAACTACCATGGGAAAAATTGGGCAGCATAAAAGTGTAATACAAGTATAGTGTTAAAAGTCTGATATTATAATAATGATGGTAAATGGTGGTTGATGGTAAAACTCCAATCTGCGATAATGTTATTCACCACGTTTTTTGTCATTGGATAAAGGAATGCTAATTGGCGTCAATGCAGAGATTACATATTTACTAGGAAAGGTTCAACTTCGCAAAGAAAATAGTATTTTAATTCCGCACAGTGTGTTTACCTCAAGCACTTATTAAACATCGTGCCACAGGGCAAGGTAAACCCCGTCTGCGACCATGTCATAACTTACACCTCATTTTTTCGCAGACAAAACATAGATTATTAAAAATTTACTTTAAAAGATTTGATTATGCAGTGAAAACAGTATTTTAATTAAACAAGATTTATTTTACTTAACACAGTTATCCAGATGTGAGGCAAGGTAGCTCAAAATTATGGGCGGGACTTCAGATATGAGCCTCCCAAGTGTGACAACGTAATGCGCGTGCCCAGAGTGTGTAGGTAGCTCATTCTGAGAGGTAGTTAGTTTAGTTAGTTTGGTTAGTTAGTTAATAAGTTAGTTAGTTAGTTAGTTTGGTTGGTTAGTTAGTTTAGTTGGTTAGTTAGTTTGATTAGTTTAGTTAGTTAGTTAGTTAGTTAGTTTGTTTGGTTAGTTAGTTAGTTTGTTCGGTTAGTTTGTTTGGTTAGTTAGTTTGTTTGGTTAGTTAGTTCAGTTAGTTAGTTAGCTTGGTTAGTTAGTTGGTTAGTTTAATTAGTTAGTTAGTTAGTTAGTTAGTTAGTTAGTTGGTTAGTTAGTTAGTTTTTTTGGTTAGTTAGTTTGTTTGGTTAGTTAGTATAGTAAGTTAGTTAGTTAGTTGGTTACTTAGTTTGGTTAGTTAGCTCGGTTAGTTAGTTAGCTTGGATAGTTAGTTTAGTTAGTTAGTTTGGTTAGTTAGTTAGTTAGTTAGTATAGTTAGTTAGTTGGTTAGTTAGTTTTTTCGGTTAGGTAGTTTGTTTGGTTAGTTAGTTAGTTGGTTACTTAGTTTGGTTAGTTAGCTAGTTAGCTCGGTTAGTTAGTTATTTAGTTAGCTTGGTTAGTTAGTTGGTTAGTTTAGTTAGTTCAGTTAGTTAGTTAGTTTGGTTAGTTAGTTAGTATAGTTAGTTATTTAGTTTGTTCGGTTAGTTAGTTTGTTTGGTTAGTTTGTTTGTTTGGTTAGTTAGTTAGTTTAGTTAGTTAGTTAGCTTGGTTAGTTAGTTAGTTAGTTAGTTAGTTAGTTGGTTGGTTAGTTAGCTTTTTGCCCCAAATTTTGTATTTTTGAAGAAACCTATCCATATTTAACTGTTTTCCTGCCATTGACAAGTTCTCTTATCAATTATCAATTGATATTTGCCACAAAAAAAGTTCTCCTGACGAGTTTTTATGGTTATCTGTAATACCGCAATAATCCACTAAATGTAGTTACCCAATTTATTAAAAAACTGAAGCAAAAAATTAAGTTAAATTTAATACAACCCTTCATGTATGTTTTGATAATCGTTCTGAATCTGATCTCTAACAAAATTCCTTTCAGAAAAAATGCAATTATTTCAGCTTTTTGCTATTTTTATTATTATTATTATTATTATTTTTTTTTTTAAGAAAAATGCCTTTATTAAACATTTATAAGCAGAGAAAAAGGTATAGATTGGATGAAATGTTTTTTCCCCATTTTGTTTGTATGTTTATTGTTTGTTTGAAAGCAGAGGGTCTGTTCTTTCATTTGATATATTTGTATGTTTATATATTTATAGAAGAAAATTTTCCATGAAGTCATTTTGTGAAACTTTTGTAAAAACCACAAAATGCTGCCAACTTTTAAAAAAAAGGCTGGCTGGAAATGAGTTAAAGCATTTATATTCACGTCACATTGAAAGAAAAACTTTTTATGTTACAAACCTGTAAACATAAATGTTTAAAAAGGTTAAAATTAAATATATTTTCAACTGCAAAATATTTACATACTTATACATTTTATACAAACTTTTATATTTATATATTTTTGCTGTATGGGTTGTAAAAATTAGAAATGTATTTTGTTGCCCTTGAAATACATTTTGAAATATATGTTTATATTTTAGCCAGCATACCCAACGTTCTGTTTGCCATTATTAATGTTATTCACCCTCATCTCGTCCTAAAAACATATATTTGTGTAATATTAAAGGAAGTGAATGCCGTAATGAAGTCATTACAGCTCGAATGATTAATGCACTGTTTGTGTTTCTTGGTATGATAACTGATATTATAATAAGATTGTAATAATGACTGATGTGATTTTTACATGTCAGTTTCAGTAAAGCGCTAACGCACTCAATAGGACCTATTGATTTGTTTTTATTTGGTTAAACCTTAAATTGGAACCTTACCTCTGGGACTATTTTTAACGTTTGTTGCTGGGCTCAAGATAGACACTCCATTGTAAAAAATAAACAAAATGGCTGTAAATCTGATAATTGAATCCTTTTAAAGGTATTTTGGGACTTACTGTAACCTCAGTCTGCAGTCACCTAAAAATAACTTCATATGAACAGATGTACTAAAGGCCCACAAGTGTATTGAAGTGTAGAGAATGAACACGATGAGAGAAAATTAGCAAAGAACGAAAAAGGACTCGGCCATTACCTTTCATTTAATTTATGCTTGTTTGAACACTAGGATTGGCACAGGTTTTCCTAACAGTGCTCGGGCGAAGGCCTGATGTGTGTAATGTGAGACAATGCCAAACTTTTAGTGTCCTAATAAAATCATCTCCCTGTAGAGGTTTGAAGGGCGTTTAGTGCAGTAAGAGTTCTCAAATAATTGCTTTTCCTCAGGTTCACATGACTTTCGGAGGGATAAAATGAGTTCTAGACATGCTGTATTAGTTTAAAGTGCACCTATTTTAAAGTGTACAATGTGTTTGTGTGGTTTATAATAAAAAAAACACATTATTTTCCACATACCGTAGATTTTTGTAGCTCCAGATTTCTCTTACTTCCCGAAACGTACTGATTTTGTACAAAACTCGTCGATTTGAAAAGTGCCATGTCCCTGATTGGCCAGCTAATCTGTTATGTTGTGATTGGACTAAATACCTCTGACCTCAACAGGAAATGTGACGCTCCTTACCATGTTTGAAAGATTTGGTCACAATGCAATGCTAACAGGAGTTAACTCACAGGCTTTGAGTCCAAGTGTTTGTTTGTTGTTGTCCAAAAGAGATTTACGTTGGAGACGATAACTCGCGTTGTTGTTTACTTTGGGGTTTGTACTTTTGCATATCATTAATATGTACTAATACACACTTACACACCAAAGGAAATGTAAATTGTGAATCTAATAATAGGTGCTTTTAAAGGAAACGACTGGACTTTCTATCATAAATCTTATCGAGACAATATTCATATTGTAATAAACTAGTTACACTAATTTACAGTATTTTATTTTTCTTTCATATATTTCTCTCTTTATGTTTAGTTCTTTGCTGGTGTTAAAATGTCTAAAAGTATATACGCACCAAAAGCAAATCGAATATGCACATCGAGGGACTTCTCTATGTTACTCATGGGATTACTTTTTCATGTCACTTCAAAACAATGCTCTCTTCCATTTCCTTAGACAATCGAACGTGTCAAACCAGATGTATCAAAAAGCTCTTTGCTGATTGGCTTGCGTGAAATTGTGTCATGTGAATTTCTGACTCGAGTTAAAACGTTTCAACTTGCGTGGAGGAAGCGATTGAGGTAAGTCATGTGTTCGCAGCAATCACCAAATTCGCATAATTTGCATCATCGGGTGCGATTTTGTGTCTATTTGTGTCTTTGTGTAGCCTGACGTTGTCATACTCAATTCTAGTCAGAATTTGAGTCTGATACCGCTCCATTGAGCTATAATTATGAGGCGTGTTTCAACCGAAAAATGCCTCCGCACTCAATTGGATAGACCTACGACCAATCAGAGCAACGGAGTGTGTGACGTATGTTGAAATTACGTCTTTGCAGCCTGACCGAACTGCTAGTTATTTTGCTACAATGACACTAACATTGTGATTATACTAAGTCTGAGTTATCGAACGTACATCAACACCTACTATGTTTACAACGTTTTGTTTATATCACAACATGAAGTATTTACTAAGTCATACAGTAAGATTATCTCTTACCATTTGTACGTTAGGTGAACTTCATATTTAAATATTTAAATTCACATTACGGTATGTACAAAAGCGTAGTGAGTATGCGCATCATGTACACGCTCTAGATTACTCATGGGATGACTTGTTTTTTACGTCACTCGCGCAAATGAAAACCACACTCTTTATTTTCTCATGAAATCGGACATGTCAAACCAGACGTCTCAATAAGCTCTTGACTGATTGGCTTGCCCAACAACGCGTTATGCAAATTTCAATTTCAACTTGTGAGGAAAATGCAATTTCGTGCGTTTGCAGTGAACACATTGCCCAATGTGAATTTGCGTCTACTTGCGACTTTGCATGTGATCTACTTGCGCAAATATTTAAATTGGCTTTTGGTGTGTACGTAACATTACACTATCAATGACGGCTTATAAACTGCTCCCTACAGTATTTTTTACTGTAGGTTAAACTTACTGTACCAAATTGATTAATTCCTTAGTTTACCTTTTCAAAAATAAATGCTTTCCATTTTCAGCAATGTGACGATTGCAGATGCGCACATTGCGATGTCGATGCTGAAACTACACTCTAAAAATGTTTGGTTACACTGTAAAAAAAACGCAGCTTTTTTTTTAAATTAATATATCTTTTTATGTTACTTTAACTTAAAAAAATTAGTTTTATAGGCTATGCCAACTTATCAAAAGGCATAATTTAAAATATTAGGTTAGATTTACTTGCAAAACCAAGTTGTTTTAACTTCATGCTTAATTTTTTTTCAGTATATTTTTAACCCAGCATTTTGTCAGAAAAGTTGTGTTAAAAATTAATGCTTAGTTGTTTCGACTTATTGTTAGGTCAAATCTAAACATTTTCTGGGTTAATTTAACCAAGACCTGGGTTTGTCCCTTTTTAAGGTAAGCATTTTTTTTCTTTAATCTTTCTTGAATTTAGTGTTTAAGAAAAATGTTCCAAGATTTTTTTACTTCCCCATTGGCAGATTTTTTTGCTTGTTTGATGCACAAAATCACTTAAATTTTATATTTTTGGTCTAAAAACTAGACTTATTTTCCTAGGTCATTTTGCTCATCAAGAAGCATCTTCATTTAAGAATTTTTAAATATTTTTACAGAAAAAAAGACAAAATACTAAGAAACTTTTTCTTGAAAAGTATTTTTTGCAGTGTACTTTATTATGCAGCCCTAATTCAGAGGTTCATGTTAGGGTTTTTGTGTGGTGGAGGACGAATGACAATTAACAGAACTTTAATGTACAAGTACTTGGAATATACAACAACAATGTAACATACAACAATCAAACATACAATAATGCAACCTACTATGCAACAAAATATAAAATGCAATGCAAAAATATAAAACTTAAGCTAATTTGTGCTTAAAACAAGTAAACAAATCCAATGGAATAAGAAACATTTTCTTGAATTAAGTGTTTATGAAAAAAGTAAACAAAAAATCTTATTCCATTGGCAGATTTTTGATTTGTTTTAAGCACAGATTCCCTTAAATGTTATATTTTTTGTCTAAAAACTAGACTTATTTTCCTAGGTCATTTTGCTCATCAAGAAAATACATCTTAATTTAAATTTTTTTTTAGATATTTTTACTGAAAACAAGACAAAAATACTAAGCAAGAAAGTTATTTTTTTTGCAATGCATGTCTTTTTAACTTTAATAGTTTATAAAGCAGAACCTTTATCCAGTATAAAGAAACTTTTGAGCTGCAAAAAATGACTTTCTTACTGACTTTTTGTCTTGTTTTCAGTAAAAATATCAAAAAATTCTTAAATCGTGATGTATTTTCTTGATGAGCAAATGACCTAAGAAAATAAGTCTAGTTTTTAGACAAAACATATCAAATTTAACCGAATTTGTGCTTAAAACAAGCAAAAAAAAATAATCTGCCAATGGAATAAGACATTTTTTCTTGAATTTAAAGAAAAATTCAGCAAAAATTCAATTGAATTTGATATTTTTTCTCTAAAAACTAGAGTTGTTTTCTTAGATCATTTGCAATACATCTTAAAAAAAATAAATCCTGAAAACAAGACGAAAATACTTAGTAAGAAAGTAATTTTTGCAGTGTAAAGGTTGTTTATTTAGTACAGGCAGACAAAAACATTTAAGGAACCTTTATTTTTAAAAGGTGTTTTTAAAAGTATATTAAACCACCTTTACTACAACCAAATGTTAAAACAGTAAAAGACTTTGACGTTCTCTGGGTGAAATGAGCTTGGCACAGGTTTCACTGGGATGCTGCATAAAGAAGATTAAATTACACTCTCCTGTTCATTGAATTCAATCTGGTGTCATTTGTCTCTACAGACCGTCTGCTTTATTTCGAGGGATGGCAATGTGACAGATAGTGGTGTTACATCTGGCACATTATCATACTAAGCTTCCACGGCCTCTTTGTCTTTTTCACGCGGGAACATTTATTTTCTTTGTACGTGACAACATATTATAATTTCAGTGCACCCTAAGCTCCAGTTCTGAGGAAAACTGGAAATTTGCCCACGTATACCTACTTAAAATTCACAAGACGTTGTTATCGGGTATATTATCTGTCCGTTTATTACAGTTTAGGCAAAATTTTTAGAGGATTGATCGCAGAACAATCACAGAAAAACTTGGAATGTGTTCGGGGGTTTCTGGTGGGACCTTAAAATCTGCACTAAATACTGTAGAAACAGTTCACCGAAAATGAATATTTAGTTTATGATCTTGTCTCTTATTTGTTTTGTGAGATGCTAATCAGTGTCCGAGGTGCTCTTTAACACATACTGCTTTGTGCTTTATATTGACAGGACTATAAAACATGACAGGACTACAGTGCCTGATCTCTGTATCATCATGGAAATCATCATTCTGAAATGTAGAAACATCTTGGAAAATCAGTGTCATATGGACTAAAATATATGTTGTTATTTTATGATGTTTTTGTCCATTTGGAGCTCATAAATCCACCATTGACTTTACAAAAAACAGAAACTGAGATATCCTGTCTAAGATCTCCTTAACATAGCATTTTAGGGTGTCCTATTCGTTCAACATTGTGAAATATTTTATCGATTTATATATTTTCTATCTTCAGGATCACTTTGTACAACACCACGTGTGTTCCCTGACAGAATGCAGCTCTTATACGCTGTTACTTTAAGAGTCCAGTTCATCCGTCATTGGAATGATGCTTAGTGAAGTCCTCTGGTGGAGGGGCTTAGTTCAGCATCAGTGCAGGATTCAATCAGGATCAGACTCATCCTCCCCTTCAGAACCACAGAAGAACTTCTGCAGAAACTTTCACAATTTCTGGATATAAGCGACATGACAGAACCAGCGACAATAACCAGACCACTGATATCCTCAAAGCGTCACAAGAGTGTAAGAAAGAGTACAAGAAGGATTTATTCACCATACCACGATGATAACGGGTGAGTCGCTTTTCCAACTCTTACAGAACTCACAGCCTGTTTTACTACTAAAGCTAAATTGAACGATTTCCCAATGTTTTGGACATTTTTATTAGGAATGTTTATACTGTGCTTCATCCAGTTGGTATTCTGTCAGCAGAAATAAGCAATATCTTCTTTGTACTCCTATTTTATTTTAAACATTTTTATTTTGTGCATTGATGTTTAAAATGTTTTTATTTATTTATTGACAGTTTGACTTTATATGATACACATGCAAATTATGTATATATATTATATGGTACAGTATATGGCCTAATTTTGATGCATCAGCTGCTTTGCATATACAGTGTACATTGATTTATGTGACCCTGGACCACAAAGCCATTCATAAGTCGCATGGATATATTTGTAGCAATAGCCAAAAATACATTGTATGGGTCAAAATTTTAAATCGATCATGTAAGATATTTTCTACTGTAAATATATCAAAATGTATTTATTATGAGTTATATGTTTTGCTAAGGACTTCATTTGGACAACTTTAAAGGCTATTTTCTCAATATATATATTTTTTGCACCCTAAGATTCCGGATTTTCAAACAGGTGCATTTTGACCAAATATCGTCCTGTCCTACACTGCAAAAAAATGACTTTCTTACTTAATATTTTTGTCTTGTTTTCAGTAGAAATATCTAAAAATTCTTAAATCAAGATGTATTTTCTTGATGAGCAAAATGACCTAAGAAAATAATACTAGTTTTTAGACAAAAAATATACAATTTAAGTGAATTTGTGCTTAAAACAAGCAAAAATTACTGCCAATGGAGTGAGAAAATTTCACTTGAATTATGTGTTTAAGAAAAAAGGAATCTTATTTCACAATTTTTTTTCTCACCCCATTGGCAGATAATTTTGCTTGTTTTAAGGACAATTTCAATTAAATTGTATATTATTTGTCTAAAACCTAGACTTATTTTCTTGGGTCGTTTTGGTCATCAAGAAAAAGCATCTTAATTTAAGAATTTTTTGATATTTCTACTGAAAACAAGACAAAAATACTAAGTGAGAAAGTCATTTTTTGCAGTGTAACAAACCATAAATCAATGGAAAACTTATTTATTCAGAATTCAGATGATGTATAAATCTCTAAAAGATTGTATAAAAATATATTTATAAGACTTTATTTGTCATATTTAAATACAAATGGACACTATGGGCCCTATTTTAACGATCTAAGCGCATGGTCTATTGCGCTCAGGAACAGTCTAAATGGGCGTGTCCGAATCCACTTTTGCTAATTTAACGACACGAAAAATGGTTTGTGCGCTGAGCGCACGGCCAAAAGGGTTGTTCCTATTCTCGTAATGAGTAATGGGTGTGTTTTGGGCGTAACGTGCAATAAATCAATGAGAATCTTATCTCTCATCCCCTTTAAAAGCCAGTTGCTGTGCTAATTGTGTTGTTTTCATTTGTATTGAAATTATAATTTTTTGAATTAAAACATTTAAAAGTCATTTTCTTTTAATCTTGAAAGTAAAAATACCAGGCTTTTAATTGCTGTAAATGTATGGATATTCTGAAAATACTTTATTTGTAACAAACAGGAGATAAAGGATTTACAAACGTGTGGAGAGCCTTCAGCACTCAGACAGCGGCATGTTTTTTTTTTATAAAGCATTACTTAAAATGTTTCTCATCTCACCGTATCCACAGGTACAGAGTCATCATATACAATAAATCCGTAGGGTAGCATTTAAAAAACATTTAAAAATAGATGCATTTGTTTAAAGGAAAACATTTAATTACTTACCAGACTACAGGTGAAGCAGCTCTTTATGCCTTCTAACGTCTCATAATTGGTCTTTATTTATGTCCAAGAGACTCAATAATAATCTTTTACATTTTAATCCTTTAATATTTCATATTATAAAAAGGATTTTGTTCTGCTGCGCATCATCCATGTGTGTGAAAAGCAAACGCGCATTGTCGTCCTGTATTGCGAACGCGCTCATTAAATAACAAAAACAATATTGCGCCATTGACTTTAGAGCAAGTTTTAGTTGGTCAATGGTGTAGTCTATTTTAGTTGCTTCAAAATAGCAACAAGCCAACAATGCGCCTGAACACACCTTGTTTTCAGACCAGAACCAGCTAAATTGGGCGCAAATGCATTTGCTATTTAAATAATGGGTTTATGATAGGGCCCTAAATCCAGCCCAGTCTCACGAAATTTTGTTATATAGTCAAGTAATTTTTTGATTCTTTTTTCGTGATATCACGAATTTACAAGTTTTTCGTGATCGTATAACGAATTCCTGTTTTTGTGTGATTATCACGTATTGGTTACTCAACTGTTTTTTCCTTCTTACCATTGTCGCTCGGTTTAGGGTTAGATTTACATAAAATGACATTCTTACCCAAACCCAACTCTAACCCTAACGCCAGGCGACATATAATAAATCAGAAAAAATAGTATAAACCAATGTATAAAGTGACATTCTAATGCAAGCAACAAATCTAACCCTAAACCGAAGCGACAATGGTTTAAAAATAGGAAAAAGCAGTTGAGTAACCAATACATGATAATCAAAAAAGGAATTCGTTATACGATCACAAAAAAGAATCAAAAATTTACGCGACTATATCACGAAACCTTGTGAGACTGGGTAGCCTAAATCAGATACAACTGAAGGGCTGTGAATACAGATTAACATTATCTGCAGTCTGTGTTAACATAGCATTTATAGCCACATCTACAACAGCTACAGTAATTTATATTTATAGTAAAGTAATATTTCTTCTTTAAAATTTTGCTCCAACCATGTTACTGTACGGTTTACTGAAGCGATTATTGATCTCTTTGATTGTGTTTCAGAGCGTCTGATGATGAAGATAAGGATGGAGAGAGAGTGGACAGTAATGATCCAGAGGAGATGTTCCAGAACATTCAGCAACAGAAGGAGATCATTGCCAACATCCGAATCAAACCCTGGCCAATTAGACGCAAACTGAAAGTGCTTAAGTAAGAACCTACTGAGTAGCTCATGGTTTTACTACAAATACACCAATAAACCAAAACACCATTAGAGATGCACCGATACAACATTTATGTGCCGATAAATATTTTTGTCTTGTTTTCAGTAAAAATATCTTTAAAAAATTCTTAAATTAAGATGCTTTTTCTTGATGAGTAATAAGTCTAGTTTTATAAGTCTAGTTTTTAGACCAAAAATATCAAATTTAAGTGATTTTGTGCATAAAACAAGCAAAAAAATTTGCCATTGGGTTACGCTAATTTTTCTCGAATTTGATGTTTGGGAGGAATGTTCAGGATTTTTTTGCTTACCCCATTGGCAGAGTTTTTTGCTTGTTTTGTGCATGAAATCACTTAAATTTGATATTTTTGTTCTGAAAACTAGACTTATTTTCTTGGGTCGTTTTGCTCATCAAGAAACAGCATCTTAATTTAAGAATTTTTCGATATTTTTACTGAAAACAAGACAAAAATATTAAGATTTTTTTTCTTGAAAATAATTTTTTGCAGTGTACTCCTTCATTCAAATAATGATGTCCTTAAATCCTAGAAGTGCAAAGCATAAAAACTACAATTATGTTGCCAGTGCCATCCAATTTCACGATTTTGCATTAACATGTAATCAATAGGGAATGAGATGAAGCATAATTGGCGTGTTGTCCGAGGGGAGGGCTCGGAGCTCGGAATTTTTTACCACAAACCCAGAGTACTCCCCCCTCTTTAATTGGGATAGATAAACTAGCTAAGATTGAGGTGTTGGGGTGGAGGAGGGATGCTGCAAAAACTGTCACGGGACAGAGGTGAGGGACGGCTATATATAGACACCACTTCGCGATGATTGGTTGGATTACATGACCATAAAATAAAATTCGTTTAAAATAATCACACACGTTTACTAACTATGTGTTTCCGGCCCTTGGACAACCAGGATTTAATCTGCTTGATCATGAGTCGCCCTGAGCACACTGGTGTTATATGTCGGCACACCACGGGGGCTATCGGGGCCGACATAATCAGGTGTTTTTAAACAATCCGCTAATGTCAAATAGTGGGTAAAATTGCTTGTCGATACCGATTATAGGCCGATATATCTGTGCATCCTTAGTTGCTATAGTTAAACAGAAACCATAGTTTAACCATGGTTCCCTTTCAGTCGGTCACTACGACGTCACGTCGTGACCGACGAATTGGGAACCGCTTCGCGGGTGACCTATCTGCTTCGAGAAACCTTTAAAACGCCAATGAACTTGGCATGCAGATAATTGCATCTGCCGGCGCCGCCCCGCCGCATAGGTATTTAATGAGCGGCAGGTGCAGTTATCAAATCAGCTTTTTAGCTTCGAAAGCTGGCAGACTAACACTGCTCACGAGAAGCTGCTCTAATTCTGAAGGAATAGATCTCTGCGTGTCAGTTGGTTGGGCGAAGGCACCACAGCGAGGCTCGCGAGTGTTTCCACCTCTTTCTTTTCACTCTCTTTTATTTGAGTGTGTGCGTTCTCCTCCCTGTGTGCTTCATCAACTACACAGCTAAAAGAGTGATTTCCCCTAAAAGAGCTGCAGTTGAACTTGCGTCTTTTTAAAGACAGCTGTTCACTGCTCACGGGCGTTAAGCGTCTTTTTAAAGATGTCTTTTCGTCCGTGTTCGACTCCTGGATGCGGCAAGTACATGGGTCCTCGCGATGGACACGATCGTTGTCTCTCATGTCTGGGTCTCCAGCATGCTGAGGCGGCTTTCGTGGGAGGGACATGCTCCGCTTGCGAGAGCCTGACTCTTGCGGATCTGCGGGGTCGTGTGGCGTTTCTCCGGGAACGCCGCCCTCCGTTGCTGATCACCGCCAAGAAGGCGGCTGTGAAGCTACGGAGAGACGACCTCCGCCTCACGGTGCTGAACCGGCAAGCTGGTTCGTCCAGCGGCTCTCAGCCACCGGATCCGCAACCATCTGAGGTTCCGATGGAGACGGAGAGCGCGCGTTCTGCTCGCTTTCTGCATCCGTTGGACCTCCCGAGGATTCCCTGTCTGTCGTAACATCGGAGGGGGGGCCGTCATTTTCGGACGTTGATCCGGATCCTCTCCCTCCTTCGGGAAGGGTTGCGGTTCCTGATCTCGACCCGGAGATGACGGCTATGCTCGCTCGGGCTGCGGAGACGGTCGGGTTGGAGTGGAGAGCTCCTCCCCCTCCCGTACCGTCCCGCCTAGACGATTGGTACTTTGGGGCTGCACGGGCTTCACAGTCTTCCCCACCGGTACCTTTCTTTCCCGAGGTGCATGATGAGCTGACTCGGACGTGGAAAACCCCGGTTTCCTCCCGGAACCGTCCGTATCAGCCATCACCCCTCACCTCCCTTGATGGGGGGGCCGCTAAAGGGTATGCCGGTATCCCGACAGTGGAGCGTTCGGTAGCGATGCAGTTGTGTCCTGCCGGCGTCTACTGGAAGGACCGTCCTGCCCTTCCCTCACGGGCCTGCAGGCATTCGTCAGCTCTGACAGAGTCTGCATACCAGGCCTGTGGGGAGGCGGCCTCAGCCATACATGCCATGGCTTTGTTGCAGGTTCATCAGGCTAAGGCTCTGAAGGATCTGCACGAGGGAGGTCACGATTCGGCGGTCTTTAAAGACCTGCGTGCGGCTACGGATCTGGCGCTACGTGCGACCAAGACCACCACACAAGCCGTCGGTCGTGCTATGTCCACCCTGGTGGTCCAGGAGCGCCACCTCTGGCTGTGCCTTGCGGACATGCGGGATGCCGACAAAACCCGGCTTCTAAACGCCCCGGTGTCCCAGGCCGGCCTGTTCGGCGAGGCGGTGGAAGACTTCGCACAACAGGTCTCCGCCACCCAGAAGCAGACTGAGGCTCTGGCTAACATCATGCCGCGTCGAAAGAGACCAGCACCTGCCCCGTCGACGTCGGCACCTCAGTCTGCCCCTCGCCGAGGGCGTCCTACGGGCGCCCCCTCCGTTCCTCATCGGGGCCGTCCAAGAAAGCGAGGAACCGGCCGTCAGCAGCCCGCCCCGCCCGCTCAGCCTGGTGGAAAGCGAAAATCTAAGCGGCCCTGAGATGGGCGACCTGGAGGTGGATGGGATAGCTCTTCGGGAGATGGTGAACGCACCACTCCCCCCCCGGAGGAGGACCGGGTGGGGAATCTTTGGTTTTCATTAATTTCCGTTCCGCCGGCTTTTCAGCCGGCACCCACAAAACCACAAAAAGAGCGAATTCCTCTTCCTCCTCCAGGTCATCAGAGGCAGTCGGGTGTGACGGATGGGCTCATAACCCTACGTTCTCCCCTTCCTCTCTCGCCAACGGATGTGTTAAGCGCACCGAGATATCTTCATCAGAGTCTTCCCCGCGCAGCCATCCATCAGCGGAGTCAGGTGAGTGCTCATTCTCACAATACACATGTCAACGCAGCCCAAGAGAGCGCGTCATCGAGCACCGCCGTTCCGCTCGCCGCGGGTACTACGATTGTGCCGTTAATTCCCCTCGCCCGGTATCTGGAAGCTTGGCAGCAACTTCCCAGTCCGTCGTGCTGGCTTTTACGCACGATCCGTCTTGGCTATGCGATACAATTCGCCCGGCGACCTCCCAAATTTACAGGCATCTGTTTCACTATAGTGAAACCCGCCGATGCGCACGTACTACGTGCAGAGATTGCTGTCTTATTGGCGAAAGACGCGATTCAGCCGGTTCCTCCAGCCGAGATGAGGTCAGGGTTTTACAGCCCTTACTTTATTGTACCCAAGAAAAGCGGCGGGTTGCGACCGATCCTGGATCTGCGCGTTCTGAATCGAGCACTTCACAAGATGCCGTTCAAAATGCTTACGCAGAAAACCATATTTAAATGCATTCGCCCACAGGATTGGTTTGCAGCCATCGACCTGAAGGACGCGTACTTTCATGTCTCAATCCTTCCCCGGCACAGGCCGTTTCTCCGCTTTGCGTTCGAGGGAAAAGCATATCAGTACAAAGTCTTACCGTTCGGGCTCTCTCTCTCTCCCCGCTTCTTCACAAAAGTGGCAGAGGGCGCTTTAAAACCTCTCAGAGAGAGCGGTGTTCGCATCTTGGCATATCTCGACGATTGGCTCATTATAGCACAGTCGCGTCAAATGCTTTGCACTCATCTAGATCGGGTGCTCAAACACCTCGCCCGTCTCGGTCTTCAGGTCAACCGAGAGAAGAGCAAACTGTGCCCGACACAGAAGATCTCTTTTCTCGGCATGGAATTGGATTCGGTCAATCTTACAGCACGCCTCACGGAGGCGTGCGTTCAGTCGATTCTGGCTTGCTTGAATACGTTTTCGGGCAAGACTGCGGTCCCTCTGAAACAATTTCAGAAATTACTGGGGCATATGGCTGCAGCCGCGGCTGTAACACCGCTCGGTTTGCTGCATATGAGACCGCTTCAGCATTGGCTTCACGACCGAGTCCCGAGGAGAGCGTGGCTAACCGGCTTTCACCGTGTCACGATCACACCGAAATGCCGTCTCACTTTCACCCCGTGGTCAGACCCAGCGTTTCTCAGGGCGGGGGTGCCACTGAGACAGGTCTCCAGACATGCAATAGTATGCACAGATGCCTCCAACACGGGGTGGGGAGCCACGTATGGCGAGCTTGCAGCTTCAGGAGTATGGACATCACCCCAGCTGCATTGGCACATAAATTGCCGAGAACTGTGGGCTGTATATCTTGCGCTCGTCCGCTTCAGCAGCGAGTTGAGAGGCAAAGATGTATTAGTTCGCACAGACAACATTGCGACTGTTGCGTATATCAATCGCCAAGGCGGAGTGCGCTCTCGTCACATGTCGCATCTCGCCCGCCATCTCCTCTTTTGGAGTCAGAAGAATCTGAGGTCTCTTCGTGCCATTCACATCCCGGGGTCGCTCAACGCAGCGGCAGACGCGCTTTCCCGAGCAGCGCGCCCCGGCGAATGGCGACTCCACCCTCAATCGGTCCAGCTGATTTGGAGACGTTTCGGCAGAGCGCAGAAAGATCTGTTTGCATCTCCAGAAACAACCCACTGTCGCCTATTTTATTCACTGGACGAGGGATCACTCGGCGTGGATGCATTGGCGCACAGCTGGCCGAGAGGTCTTCGCAAATACGCATTTCCCCCAGTGCGCCTCATTGCACAGACATTGTGCAAAGTCAGGGAGGACGAGGAGAAAATTCTTTTAGTTGCTCCATATTGGGCCACCAGGAGTTGGTTTCCAGAGCTCACTCTCCTCGCGACAGCCCCTCCCTGGAGGATTCCCCTGAGGAGGGACCTTCTGTCTCAAGAAGGGGGCACATTATGGCACCCCCGTCCCGATCTGTGGAACCTCCATGTGTGGTCTCTGGACGGGGCGCGGAGGTTGTAGGTGATTTACCCGTATCTAACACCATCGCTGCAGCGCGAGCGCCGTCTACGAGACAGGCGTATACGCTGAAATGGAACCTGTTTGTTGTTTGGTGTACTTCTCAACGAGAGGACCCCCGAGAATGCCCGATCAGTATTGTGCTTTCATATCTCCAGCACCGCTTGGAGAAGAGGCTGTCACCATCTACTATTAAAGTAGATATCGCGGCAATATCCGCGCATCACGCACCCATAGACGGTAGATCTGTGGGTCAGCACGATCTGGTCATTAGGTTTTTAAGAGGTGCACGGAGGCTCAATCCTTCGCGTCCTCCCTCTATTCCTCCTTGGGACCTGTCCATGGTGCTGAACGCTCTCAGGGACTGCCCATTCGAGCCTCTGCAGACGGTGAGTGTCAAGTTTCTCACTATGAAAACTTTGATGCTCCTCGCACTGGCTTCTATTAAGAGGATAGGGGATCTTCATGCATTTTCGGTCAACGATTCGTGCCTTCAGTTCGGGCCGGCTGAATCCAGCGTTACACTGAGACCCCGGCCGGGCTACGTGCCTAAAGTTCCCACCACTCCCTTTAGGGATCAAGTGGTAAACTTACAAGCTCTGCCTTTGGAAGAGGCAGACCCAGCTATGGCTTTGTTATGTCCTGTACGTGCACTACGTGTGTATGTGAATCGCACTCAAAGCTTTCGGACCTCAGAGCAGCTCTTTGTCTGTTACGGTGGTCAGCAGAGAGGGAGAGCTGTCACTAAACAGAGGATGTCTCACTGGATTGTAGACACAATCGCCCTGGCTTATGAGAAACAGGGCATTCCCTGCCCTTTTGGTTTGAGAGCCCATTCAACCAGAAGCGTGGCTTCATCTTGGGCTTTGGCTCGTGGTTCCTCGCTTTCAGATATTTGTAGTGCTGCTGGCTGGGCGACACCTAATACATTCACTAGATTCTACAGTGTTCGTGTTGAGCCGGTATCCTCTCGAGTTCTCTCGTCAGATCAGTGAGAACATCGAGGAACGGCTCCTGTGTCGGTTTGGAGCCTTTCTTTTTGGCTGCGCAGAAACCGCACCAGTATGGAAGGCCATTAAGGCAAAAACGTTACAAAAATGTTTTTTGTCTTTTTCCACCGCTTGGCGGCCGATGTTGCGGAGCATCGGCTGCCAGCCTCTCACTGGATGTATTCTTGACTATCTGGGTGAGGCTAGCGCCCACATTGCGCCCCCTAGTGGTTTCTTTGTGAGTATTTCCGTGGAAAGTTTATGATTTACCACGTTTCCCTTAGCGGAGTTCCTCTAGTGTTGCTAAGAGAGTGTATTTTTTAGAGACTTCGTGTCTTTTTTTCTATCACCTTAGTGGTAGACCCCTAGAGGGTTTTTCTTCCGCAGCGATCTTAGTCCCGCCTGACGAGTTCGCTTCCCAGTTCGCCTAGTCACTATCGTGGGTTAAGGAACAAGTAGTGACCGGCCTCTGCTTCAACCCCATTTCCGTTCCCTTAAAGGGGAGAGTCGGAGGGTTTACGCAGGCACTGGAAGGGTCAGCTTCAGTGGCGCTTTGGTAGGGATTCCCAATTCGTCGGTCACGACGTGACGTCGTAGTGACCGACTGAAAGGGAACGTCTCGGTTACATATGTAACCTTCGTTCCCTGAAGGAAGGGAACGGAGACGTCACGTCCCGTCGCCACAGTTTGCTGTTCCACTGCTGATATCGGCCGGACCCTTTCCTTCTGTCCAGCTTTCTCAGCAAAAAATAGCTGATTTGATAACTGCACCTGCCGCTCATTAAATACCTATGCGGCGGGGCGGCGCCGGCAGATGCAATTATCTGCATGCCAAGTTCATTGGCGTTTTTAAGGTTTCTCGAAGCAGATAGGTCACCCGCGAAGCGGTTCCCAATTCGTCGGTCACGACGTGACGTCTCCGTTCCCTTCCTTCAGGGAACGAGGGTTACATATGTAACCGAGACGTTTTACAAATGGTAACCAAAAATCATGGTTACTACACTTTTAGTCTAATAAAACTATAGGTATATTTTGTAAAGGTTAAAGAACGTAAAACAGGATACATCAGGTGATAAACTTGTATTGTTCTCCAGTCAGCCATTAAAACTGGCATATGAAAATAAGGATTTATAAGTTCAACATTTATTAGGCCAAAAAAAGTGGTCGTACAATGACCAAGCTCTCTGATATATAACACACCATTAAAAAGTTTTGAGCTACGGCTAGTGATGGTACAGCATTACAGACAGGACAGCGTTGATAGATAGATCTGCTTGTTTTTTTTTTCTAAAATGATAATTCAAGTCCATTATGGTAATTAGCTCACGTAGAAAAAAGCATTAAAAATATTTAAAACTGAGGATAATGGTGGTGAAAAGCATCTACGCATTAAATCCATAGAGTAAATAACAATTTACATTCAGCTCTTAAAACCGGCCACCATGTTTACAACACAACGCCTGGAGTGCAAACTAAATTAGCTGAGTAATTATTTCATTAGCCCCGCTGGCTCTTTCTCATTACTCTCGGTGCCGTTTACTTCAGGCGGGGGTCAAAGATGTACCCGTCGTGAATGATTATTTTAGGTGAAGTGTACAAGCAAACATTTATGATTTATGCATGGCACTCTCCGAATGTACAACCACAGTCCAGCTTAGATGTTACACGTTTTAAACATTTTGATTTTACATCTTGCTTCCCTGAATCACCAGGGCATGTAGACTTCCAATGGCCTGAACATTCGCGCATCCTCCCTAATGTTCAGAGATGATGGTGGCACGACTAATGCTTTTATTAGCCATTTATTTTTGAGGTTATGTGTGATGGTGCGTGGAAGACACTTCATGCTACATTTTATGAGCATTGTAATAATGCCTGGGTGAGCACCCGTGATTACATACACCCACCTTTAGAAAAAAAATCTATTTGTTTGGTTTCTCCATTATGTTGCCATTAATGTTTTATTACTTTATATGAATGATGCTGAAAACAATGTGCAGTGCACAACACAAAAAAATGATTTTCTTACTTAGTATGTTTGTCTTGTTTTCAGTAAAAATATTTAAAAATTTAAAAATTAAGATTTAAAAAATATTATTTTCTTGAAGAGCAAAATAACCTACTGTAGGAAAATAGGTATTGCTTGTTTTTGTTAGATTTTTTCTCTAAAAGCTAGACATATTTTCCTAGGTCATTTTGTTCATCAAGAAAATATGTCTTAAGGTGATCGCACACCGGTCGCGCTGCTCAGCGCCGCGCCGTTCTAAAAAATTCGAACACATTGGGCCCTATTTTAACGATCTGAAACGCAAGTGCGAAGCGCAAAGCGCAAGTGACTTTGTGGGCGGATCTTGGGCGCTGTTGCTATTTTCCCGGCGGGAGAAATGACTCTTGCGCGAGGCGCAAATCAATAAGGGGTTGGTCTGAAGTAGGTTCATTATTCATAGGTGTGGTTTGGGCGTAACGTCAAATAAACCAATCAGAACGCTATCCAACATTCCCTTTAAACGCAAGGGCGCAAGTTCCATGGCGGGTTGCTATTATAATGACGGATTTACCAGGCGCACGCCAGGAGCGGTTCACAGCCGAGGAGACCCACGTTCTTGTAAGAGCAGTCAAAGACAGTTTTGTATGGGGATGAGAAACCCGCACAAATCAGCGTCGGTTAAACAGGCGTGAGAGGAAATATAGCCACAATTGTCTCATCAGCTGGCATCCGCTATATCAGGAGACGAGGGAATCCCAAGCTTGCCAGCATAAATCGGGCACGCCGTGTAACGGGAGGTGGATCTGCCTCTACACATGACCTGACGCCAGCAGAGGACATTGCTGCGTCCACTGACTTCAGACTCGTTTTTTTTGGTTAGTAGCGCAATTGTTTTTTGAAACTGCAAAATAGCATAAGAGATGGTTTGCACCGGAACACGCCTCCTTTTTTGCGCTGAACCGCCCAGGGAGCGCAAGTTCATTCCCTAGTTTGCCGACGTGCATCTGTGGAGGGAAAAACCTGCTGTGCGCCGGTGCAAAATACGAAATGATACATGCGTCACTGACAAAGTCAATTGCGCTGGGTGCAAGATAGGGCCCATTGTTTTCTATGAGTATACGCACACCGGCGCCGCCAAGCTGTGACTCAGGAAGTTGCTCAAATTCCTGTCGCGCCACACAGCGCCACTCACATAGTTTAACATTAAATAACATCATATTTGTCCCAAATGATTAACGATTAACATTGGCTGCTTACGTATATTTTGCATTTTGAAGTAGTGGCTATCTGACGAAGCTCGCGCTATTTAATGTGCACATCCGGTTTACTATACCTCCGAGTTGTCCTAGATGCAACCCGACACGGTGTGTGACCGCCTTTAAAGGTGTAGCGGAGGATTTTCTCGAATTTTAGAAAATGAACCGCCTTCTCCACTTTTTAAAAAAATGCAATTGCACAACACTCCTGATTGACAACTATTATTTTCAAGAAAAAAAATATTTGTATTTTTGTCTTGTTTTCAGTAAAAATATCTAAAAATTCTTAAATTAAGATGCCTTTTCTTCAAAACGACCCAAGAAAATAAGTCTAGTTTTTAGACCAAAAATATACAATTTAAGTGATTTCGTGCATAAAACAAGCAAAAAAAATCTGCCAATGGGGTAAGCAAAAAAATATTGAACATTTTTTTAAACACTAAATTCACTTAAAAATTAAAAAAATTCACTTAAAAAGCACTTAAATTTGATATTTTTGGTCTAAAAACTAGACTTTTTTTCTTATGTCGTTTTGCTCATCAAGAAAAAGCATCTTAATTTAAGAATTTTTTGATATTTTTACTGAAAACAAGACAAAAATACTAAGATTTTTTTTTTACAGTGCACGTAAAAATTTGTCAGCCCTTTAAAAAGACACTTTAAAGCTTTTAGAAGTCACAAGTGGAGGTATTACTGGTGTGTATTATGTCTTAGAATAAAACGTAAAAATATATTGGGCTTATGTTAACCCAAGATCTTATTTAAGGAGTTTAACCAAAACCCCATTCAAAAAACCTATTGATTTCAGGACGATAGAACCGGAAGAGCTAAAATGCTAACTCACTTCCGTGTTTTGCTTACAAAAATATGTCATCCCTGCGACACTCTATAAGGAACAAGTGTGGTCCAACAAATTAATACGAATTAGCCACATGGAAATAAAACATACAAATTGCCATGAGATTGTCCCCTATGTTGTTCACCATTACCAATTGCTGGTCAACCAGCCTGGTCTTTTTGATGATCATGGTTAACCGTACTGTAAGACGCTTGCTGGTTATGCAGTTGTGGAAGTCTATGCACACTGTACCAGCATTCAGTCCCGAGGACCAGAATTTAAACCGCAACATATGCTGATGATTAGCAATGTCGATCTTTTCAACAGCGATCGCCATTCTGGATTCATTATTCACCACTGTACGGAAAATGATGTGGAATGATCCAGATGACCAAAGTTTTGTGTTTTTGCTTCTTCAGGCAGGCTAAAGAGATGGTCCTCAAGTATGAAGGCAGATTAACCAGGACACGAGGTTACCAGGCAGCCGGGGCAGATGTAAGTTGAATGCTATTTGTTTGGTCAGGTAGAAATAGAATGTGGCCCCATCTAAATCAGTGATTCCCAACTCCAGTCCTCGCACCCCTCGCAGAACGTTTTAGATGTAAATTTTGGAAGGAGCCTGAAAAGTGGAACCAGGCGTTTCATGTGAGACATCTAAAACATTCTGGAAGGGGGCCGAGGACTGGAGTTGAGAACCACTGATCTAAAGGAACTTGTTAAGGGATTATTAGGGTTAGGGTTGAGAATATTTATCTGTTGCTTACTGTAAAGAGACATGTATTTCTCTTATTGATCATTTTTGCAATGTTGCCAATGATTTCCTTAATTATTTATTTAAGTAAAAATCTATCCATGCATTCGTCCATCCTTGTATTCAAGTTTTAGCCCCTCTTTTACTTTCTTTCATTAGCTCTGCGTTTATGAGAAGTTCAGCGTCTCTGCCTCAGCGGCACTTCTCATCTGCTCTCAGACGTTGCTCTCAAATTTATGGCCTGTTGTTATAGCCTGGTTTAATTAAAATGTCCAATGCCATTCGCCGAGGCTGCCCAAGCACCATTAAAATTAATTGACTTTTTAGCAAGTGGATTTGATGGTGAATTATTAATTCCGATTATGGCTTTCATGGCAGGTTGAAAATCAGATACCCGTACGCAGTGACGCATCAGATTTATGCATTCAGATTTTCGTTACGCATGAGGAGCTCTTTTGAATTACACTTTGGATTAAATGTTTATTTATTTATGAATTTATTTATCTGCAAACTATCGCAGATTTTTTCTTGAGTGGCAAAATTGGCCGTTTAATACAGTTGGTGTATTGAACGCACAATTATGCCTTTGTTCATACCTGTACGTACCTGTTTGTGTCTCATTTACAGTTGCTGAAGAAGATTTCGAGAGTTCTCTACAACATTGTTGTTCTGTTTGTACCTTGGGAGATGAGGATTAAAAAGATTGAAAGTTAGTGCCAAGTTAAAGTGTATTTCGGTGCTGTTAATGTGTTTAATTTGCCTGCAAATAAGGCTATTAGTATATTTACCGCAGATAACTCATAAACACACTGTGGTGGTTTTCCGGACAGGGCTTATCATAGTCCCAGACAAAAATGCAGGTTTGAGCTGCCCTAATTTAAAAACCTTGTACTGAGGTATCTTAACATATGTTATTGCCATTGTTTAGTCTCAAGATACACAACAGTAATAATTTTGTATGTTTTGTTTTTTTTTGTAAAAAAAAATTCCTAATATAACTAAGGCCTAGTCCTGGATTAATCTAAACCCAGTCCGGGAAACTGCACCAATACTATTTTAGCACATTAAATATTTGTTAAAATGGTTTTGATACAGTAAATCTGTTAGGACTAACTTTGTTAATATTGCATTGTAAAACATATTTTTCTAGACGGGTGATTAATAGCAGGTACATTTGGTTTACTGCACTTTTCAAATGGTTATTTTTTTTTACTATTTTAATAATTTAAAACTCATTGTCGTGATCACAAGATTCCATTCAAAAAGTGAATCTTGTATATAACATTCATTCATTACACAGACTGATATATTTCAAATGTGTATTTCTTTTAATTTGGATGATTATAACTGACAACTAAGGAAAATCCCAAATTCAGAATCTCAGAAAATTAAAATATTACTTAAAGGAGACAGAGAATGAAAAACCATTTTTACCTTGTCTTTGTTGAATAATGGTAGTCTACCCACATTCACAAACATACAAAAAGTTCTAGACATTCTAAACATCTCAGTCTCATAGAAATTCCTCTTTTAGAAATGTCAACCAGAAAACAGCCCAATCTGAAAAACTGATGCTTATGACATCACATGCATCTCCCTGCCCCTTCACTTTAAAATAATTGGCTACATTTTACAAGAGTGGCAGCAAAGTCAGCCAATCAGTAATGAGATTGCAAGTTAAGCCAGTAGGGGGAGCCAAATAGGTGCAAAACCACTTGTTTAAAATCCCCCACCCTAATAGAGCTATTTAAGAGAGGTTTTTAGGAAGCTTCTAAGGCATTACAGACCCAAACAAAAAAAATTTTGTCTACATGTCACATCACAGAACAAGGATAAATACCCTGTTCAATCATTCTATGCCACCTTTAAGACCAATATAAAAGACAGGATTTTTAGAAATCTGGGCCATGAAAATATTTAGTTCAATACTCAAGACTTAGTTGGGGCTCCTTTTGCCTGAATTACTGCAGCAATGCGGTGTGGCAAGGAGTCGATCAGTCTGTGGCACAGCTCAGGTGTTATGAAAGCCCAGGTTGCTCTGATAGTGGCCTTCAGGTCTTCTGCATTGTTGGGTCTGGCATATTGCATCTTCCTCTTCACAATACCCTATAGATTTTCTATGGGGTTGAGGTCAGGCAAGTTTGCTGGCCAATTAAGAACAGGGATACCATGGTTCTTAAAGCTTTGGCACTGTGTGCAGGTGCCAAGTCCTTTTGGAAAATGAAATCTGCATCTCCATGAAGTTGGTCAGCAGCAGGAAGCATGAAGTGCTCTAAAACTTCCTGGTATACGGCTGAAAACACAGTGGACCAACACCAGCAGATGACATGGCACCCCAAACCATCACTGACTGTAAAAACTTTACACTGGACCTCAAGTAACGTGGATTGTGTGCCTCTCTTCCTCCAGACTCTGGGACCCTGATTTCCAAAGGAAATGCAAAATTTACTTTCATCAGAGAACTTTGGACCACTAAGCAGCAGTGCAGTGTTTTTTGTCTTTGAGACACTTCTGACACTGTCTATTGTTCAAGGTGGCTTAATGCGACAGTTGAACACAGGTCTTGCATACGTCTTTGCAAAGTGATGGTTTAAGCACTGACTCCAGCTGCAGTCCACTCTTTGTGAATCTCTCCCACATTTTTGAATGGGTTTTGTTTGACAATCCTCTTCAGAGTGAGGTTATCCCTATTGCTTGTACACTTTTTTCTACCACATCTTTTCCTTCCCTTCGCCTCTCTATTAATGTGCTGGACACAGAGCTCTGTGAACAACCAGCCTCTTGCACTGACTCCTTGTGCAAGGTGTCAACAGTCGTCTTTTGGACAACTGTCAAGTCAGAGTCTTCCCCATGATTGTGTAGCCTACAGAACTAGACTGAGAGACCATTTTAAGGCTTTTGCAGTGTTAATTAGCTGATTAGAGTGTGGCACCAGGTGTCTTCAATATTAAACCTTTCACAATATTCTAATTTTCTGAGACACTGAATTTGGGATTTTCCTTACCCCTAATTTCCACCGACTGCGGAAAGGCTGCGGATCCGTTGCGGAGCGGCGGCGGAGTCAATCGGTTTCCATTCAAGTCAATGTGTGTATTTCCACTGACTGCGTTCCGAATCCGTCACAGCTCCGGCCATCCGCAGCTCTCCTTCACAAATACGCCGAGCTTCTATTTTTGACGGATGCCGGACAGCTCCGCAGGGCGGAGCCATGACTTTATCGCGTGATCATACCTGAATTAGCGAGATCTCGTGTTGTGATCTGGGCTTGTTTGTAATAACGTCATAATTCAACGTCATAATGGGCGGAGACCGAACTAGATATCGTGCGATCTTCATGTGAATTTGCGAGAACTCACGGGTCCTCGTCACTTCAGCACGCAGCCGCTCTGCAACAAATACGGATCCGGTGGGTATTGACGGACGGCGGAGTGCGGAGCCGTAACGCAGCGGACCCGCTCTGCAGCCGTTCCGCAGTCGGTGGAAATCCAGGGTTAGTTGTCAGTTATAATCATCAAAATAAAACAAAAAACAAAAAACATTTGAAATACATCAGTCTATGTTTAATTAATGAACATAATAAACAAGTTTCACTTTTTGAGTGGAATTAGTGAAATAAATCAAGTTTTTTGATAATATTCTTATTATATGATTAGAACCTGTATAATATTTTCTTTTAAAAGGTGATTATATAGGTGGAAATCATGATTTCCTGTTGTCCGAATTAGTCATTGTCAATTCTGTTACTGTCGAACTGTGTTACCAAGGTAGAGTAAGAGTGTTGACAGTCATGTGATAATGAGAACCAAATTGTTAAAATCCTTCAAAAAATATAGCCCTTTTAAAAAACATAAAAAAAAGAATGACTTTGGATACCAAATGTACCTGCAATTATGAAATTCATTGTACTATATTTAATAACGCCTATATACTTTAAAGGGCACATATTATGCAAAATCCACATACAATGAAAAAAATCCACCCTCCTCCTCTTTTTTTGAATCCCCATTACACCAAAGCAGTCCCATTTTGATTCTGTTGTTAATGTGATGTCACACTGATAAAGCCCCGCCCACAGCCAAAAGCTTTTTGAAATGTATTTGTTAGCAAGTTGTAGCACTAATGTGACTAAACATACTATTGTCTCAGACTGTATTCACAGAAATCAGATCTATTTTTAACTGTAAGTGCTCACCATCTGTTAGTAAGGGAGTGAGGTGCTGTAGCTCATTTTCATTTAAAGGTACACACATTTTGTAAAAATTGGCATAATAGGTGGCCTTTAACTCTTTCACCGCCATTGACGAGATATCTCGTCAATTAAGAGAAAACGCTTCCCCGCCAATGACGAGATTTTCCATCTCTCCGCAATACCACTATTATCCTTCCGCAACTTTTTAAACCCGGAAGTATTGCCCTATGGCAAGCGGCTGCATCTCCGTGTTTGTTTTAAAGATCGCTCTGAATGGGATCTCTATGAAAAGTCCGTCACAAAAATGGAATTATCTCTGCTTTTTGCTCAAAATGTGGTGTTTTTGCAGAAACCTACCCATATTCAAAAGCTGATTACAAAAGAACCACTGAAGGTAGGATGAAACGGGTTTTTTGTTTGAAAGCAGAGGGTCCATTCTTTCATTTGGTATTTTTATGTTTATATATTTAAAGAAGAACATTTTCTGGAAGGCATTAAACTTTGGTGAAAATCATGAAAAACGCTGGCGCTGGCTGGCAACTTTTTTTAAAAACGCTGGAGGTGAAAGAGTTAATGCATCAGAATTATTCAATATGACTGAATCAACCTGACTTTATAAAATGTTATTTGTACTGTATTATGTTATTATACTGTATATAAAAGTATATGTTGATCTTTGCAGGCCACTTTGGATCAGGCGTGGCCTCTTACTTCATATTCCTGCGATGGCTGTTTGGCATTAATATTGTTTTGACTATAATGACTGGAGCATTTATCGTACTTCCTGAGGTAAGTGTAAATATATGATTATATATATATATATATTTAAGCAATATCACTCGAGTAGGAGTGTGATATAATTGCCTCCGGCACTCGGCCTACGGCCTCGTGCCTCTGGTCTAATCACAGCCGTGATGATATAGAGCTATATCACACGACTCCGAGAGCGATATTGCTTTTATACAACAGTTCGACGGCACACGTTTGAAAAACGAAAACTAGAAAACAACACCAGAGTTATTTTAAAAGCCTCTTTGTTTGAGAACGACTTCTTCCGCCACGGATTTGAGGGCGGCCAGAATGACAGGTAAAACTTTCGGCTGCTTTGAATCTCATAACAACTCAATGGACGGAAAAGCCGTTACTTTATATTACCGTTTCTTGGTCACAAAGTGTAGTTTTAAGATTAGTTCAGTCGAGAATGTATATGTATTATATTTAAATCTGCAGTCGATTAGTAAAGATAGCGCCTGTTTGAAAGTTTGCTTAGTGAGATTCGGTACGAATGAGAACCAAAGCATGAGCGGACGTCAGTGTTCACTCGCCCCGCTGACCACCGTCCTCTCTGGGCTACATCACTGACAGGGATTCCCTGGCTCTCATGTTGGCCTTGCTTGTTTATGATCGTCAAATGAGATCAAATCAGCAGTATTTGGTGTCATGATCAAACTAGTACTTGTTTTCTTATTCATATTTAGTGTTGTTATTGTTTTGGCGCGAGGTAAAAGTTAATAAAACTATACTTGTATAACGTTACTATTGCTTTCTCATTTATTCTTAATGCGATACGAGCACTCGATTATTATTATTAAACTTGTCAGTACTATATAAAAAGTTTTTTTATAAGTGTCAGAGAGATGTTTTTGCATGCTGCTTATAAATATACCAGTGGCGATATCTCATAACATGTTTTAATAGTCACGTCACGATAAAGTAAATGATCAATGTCCACATTTAAAAGCTGCGGGGCTTACCTGCTGTTTCACGGTGTTTTCGCGTTCTGATAAAAGATATAGCTCCAGAAAAAAAACGAGTGTTTATATTCCTCTTTCCAAGTGTTAATCGTCCACACGATGTGACAAGACATTTCTCCCATTAACTTTAACGTAACATACAAGAGCGCTGATCTTTGACGGAATAATAACTTCTGATTGGGGATTCACAGACTGATTTATGAGCTAGTGAACTAATGAGACACACGGAGAGTGTTTAAAAACAGCGCGTCTGTGTTTTTCCATTCAGAGATGAGCCTGCTTAGGACCTCCATTCACTAGGTGGCGGAATGATACGAAAGGTGAAGCGGTTACTGTGCCGTTATCAGCACAATATCGCATAGCTCTTAGCCAATCAGATTCGAGAACCAGAAAGAACTGTTGTATAAATATATATTTCTAACAATTTCAAAGTAACAATTCGATTTGTTTTATTCATAGCATTATGCGGTACACTTTTTTTTACTGTGTCACTTTTAAAGTGTAAACATACATTTAAGTAATAATCAATTACAACTACTACTATGTACTTGCTGAAGGGTTAGAATTAAAGTTTGGTGTATGGTTAATTGCATGTAATTACAGTATGCATAATTTACTGTTGTAATAAAATTACAATAAAATTATAAGCGACTTTGTCACTGTGTGTCGCTCATCTCTTTCAAAAGCGGCGTTTCTAAACCCGGTTGTACGATCTACTCCAGTAACTGCTTTGTTCTCATTGGTAGTCGCTCTCAAAAGTCTTTGATTTGCATAAAGTTAAAAAATATTTCTCAACTTTGTTGCGCGACTGGACTTGTTTCATTCAGTCGCCAACAGTCACTGTCGCTCATTTCGCCGGAAGTCGCCAAGATTGAAATCAATGAGATTGCGTCGCTCTGCTACTGCTAGTCTGAATGCAGCTTTACCCATTATGCAGATTTAAAAACTAGTTTTAAAATGCTAATACAGTAATTCATATAAACACCTTTCCTAAAGCCCAAGGCCATGTCTGTCCTTGTGGAATTTAAATAAAAGCCCTGAAAATATGCTTTGATTTATTTCACACCCTGAAGCAAAGAGACAAGGCAATTTCCACTCCGAAATTACCTGTTGACCTTCATCTTTCTTTATCTCTTGTTCTCTTTCTGATCTGTGTTGTCCAATCAGCTCCTGGCTGGCGCTCCGTTCGGTACGACCCGCAGCAAGACCATACCTAAAGATCATCTCTCTTCTGCACAAGACCTGGACACCATCTGGTCACTGGGGGCAAGGCCATTACCTTCCCTGTTGTCTGTTTTTCCAAAATGACACACATATGCCGTGTTTATACCATTTTGTCTGTTTTTTAGGGATATCTTCAATACTCTGTACTTTTCTACGGCTACTACGGCAATGTCCGTAAAATCGGCAGCGCTGGCTACAGACTACCATTGGCATATTTTCTGGTTGGGATGGCTGTTTTTGCCTACAGTTTCATCACTTTGTTAAGAAAGTAATCATCACAATGAAAATACTTTGCTTTATTTACCTACTCTTAACAGTTTTTATCTTCACACCGGTCCTGGCTGGCTTTATGCTAGTTTGATGCTGGTATACCAAGTTTAAGCTAAAAAATTTTTTTTTTAATAAATGGATATCGGAAAAGACATCAGTTTGCTTTAAAACTGTGATTTGAAGCAATGATTCACCTAAATATAAAAAATTTCACCATCCACATTCATGTCGAAACTCTTTTTTGTCATGTGCCTTTGCTTTATTTTGAGGGATTGACAAAATGCTTCTTCCGGCATTTGATCTTTTCATCTATAGTGCAACTATATTTGTGTTTTTTTTAACAGAATGGCTAAAAACTCACGCATGAGTTTAGCCGGAGCTTCCAGTGAGAACTTCACATTCTGCTGGCGAGTCTTCTGTGCGTGGGATTACCTGATTGGAAATCCGGAAGCAGCGGAAAGCAAAGGAGCAGCTATTGTCAACAGCATCAGAGTAAGCATTCTCTACATTCCCAAAATTCACATGATTTACTGAAACAATGCTTAGAGGTTTATGTTTTACTTTTAGCACTAATGTTGGAAAAGTGCATGTTATTATTCTCTCTGGGGAGTGTGGACAAAGGTGTTCGTATTGAGTGTAAGTTTTTGGTTTGGTCATGTCAAAGATAGAAATCAGTAATTGAAATCAAACTACTTTAGTCTGGAATTCACATACAGGGTCACAAGTAAGTGTTCACAATGTGGGTGGGGGGGGGGGTTGTACAGCAAAGCGTTTAAGGCGGATGCCAACTGTGGGCACTTGCAGCGTTTATTCAACTATAAGTGCTTTGGTTGCTATTATACTTCTGTTTTAGTTATCGGTGTGATGCACCAGATGGTTGTTGTGGTATTTGTCCCACCCCTCCTGCACTGTAATTGGAGTCAAAAGTGACATTGAAATATGACATTACCATTTTTTCAATTATGGGTGCTCAAAAATGCTTTGGTGTACACGCCCCCTTAGTTTTGGCAATTAACAATTTCACAAAAAAGTCTGTTGTGGTAAATGTCAAAAAATTTGATCAGATTCGGTAAACGTACAAAGCCAATGAAATTAGACTATCATCATATATTTGCAGTGTTAAATCGAAAAAATATTAGTTTAAACTTAAATACCAGAGAGTTAACACCAAACAATGAACTTAGGTAAGAAAAAAACTGTAATGCTTTATACTACAGTGGCTTTGTTACACATGTTACATTTAATTACTTTAGTAATAACCAGTGTTGTAAAAGCTACTTTGAAACTGTAATTATTACAAGCTACTTATCAGTAAAAGTAGTTAAACTACAAGCAAGCTACCATCTAAGAAAGTAGTTAGCTACACTACAAGTTACTATTAAAAAATATTTAGTATAATATATATATCAAACTAACAGACTTTTAAATTGACAATGAATAAAAAAACATAGAAAGCAAAAAACTATTTAAATGACTTAATTATACGTATCAATTAATTATATTATAATTATTATAAAAAACTAAGATTTATATAATTAAATCATGTAGTTAGATAAATGCAAGTATATAATATAAGTTATATCTGGATTTCTTTTTCTGTTTGATTGGCAGATGCAAAAGCAGTGATTCATTACTGCACATAAAATAGAAATAGACATTTGATAGAAGCAATAAAGTGGGAGCATGGCCGGACCATTTTCAGCCCACTTCACTTTAGTTCATGACTGATTATATTAAATTAATATCATTAAATCCTCAGTATATGAGTCTGCAATAGTGCACTGTTCTCTGCAGCCTTGCAATTCATTGTATTTTTCAAATATATCATTTCAAATTCTGTGCAAATACAGTAGACTAAGCATTTAGGATTCTTGCCATAATTGGGCAGCTCAACCATAAAGTTTTTGATTATTGTTCAATTAAACTTATTCAAAAACTACTGAAAGGAAACAAATGTGTTTGTGTTTTCCCCTATTTTTCTATTATTTTATTTTTTTAATTGTGGTCTTGAGAAACCCTTCTTATACAATTCACATGCAAGATTTATCAAGTATGCACAGAAAACAGATGGAAAAATAAAAATCCTTATTTTTAATTTGTAGTAGTAAGATCATGTATATTACGAAATAACGTACTTTGTGTAAAAAAGAACAAATATATAATGGACTTTCAAAATTTTGTTTTACTTAAGGAAACATCATATTCATGAAACTTACTTTTTTCCCATAAACTGTTGAGTTTCGCATTAAATAGATTTTTGTTACTTGCAATAAACAATGAATATTTACTATTCATAGATGATTCAATGTTACATCTATGACTTAGATTTTAAAAATTATGATTTGTAGATTATTTTCTTCTAGTGACCTTTCGAAGAAGCGTTTATTTTAAATCTAGACGCGCAGCAAGCGCACTCAAATAAAGCTACCCAGTCTCACAAGGTTTCATGATATAGTCACGTAAATTTTTTATGATTTTTTCGTGATATTATCACGAATTTCTGCATTTTTTCGTGAACGTATAACGAATTCCTGTTTTCGTGTGATTATCACGTATTGGTTGCTCAACTGCTTTTTAAACCATTGTCGCTTTAGTTTAGGGTTAGATTTGGTGCTTGCATTAGAATGTCACTTGATGTATTGGTTTATACTATTTTTTCTGATTTATTTTTCATATGTCGCCTGGCGTTAGGGTTAGAGTTGGGTTGGGTTTGGGTATAGATGTCATTTTATGTGAATCTAACCCTAAACCTAAGCGACAGTGGTAAGAAAATAGGACAACATAGTTGAATAACCAATATGTGATAAATCACACAAAAACAGGAATTCGTTATACGATCACGAAAAATCGCGGAAATTCGTGATAATATCACAAAAAAAATACAAAAAAATAACGTGACTATATAACGAAATTTCGTGAGACTGGGCTGAGTGAACAAGAGTTTGTGATCTAGTAAGAAGAAAAGACACTGCTGTGCTCAGTGGGACGTATTGCGTAAGCACGCCGTGTGTCGCGTCACACATATCCAATAAATTCTATTAAATTTTAAAAAAGTCCTGGAATGGTTTCCTCTCGACTGAACAAAGAAAGACATGAACATTTTGAATGACATGGGGGTGAGTAAATTATCAGGATTTTTTTAATGAAAGTGGAGTAATCCTTTAAGTACAAAGGACACCTTAAAATTAAGTGCAACTATATAAACATATACAATGTTACTATTGTGTATGTTATACGTGTTAATAACCCCCCTTAACCCTAAAACTCCCCAGAATAGCACATAAGTAGGTATGTTTCTAAATGTTATATTTTATGTAAGTACATTGTATAAATAGAAATTGTGACTGACCAAACCTAATATGGGAACTTTTTTAATGACAGTACAGTGAAAGTGCTGTAATAATGTGTGTAATAACTAACAATAGTTTCCATGTCAACTTTAAGTCCTAATAGTTTCCCTTTTTGTGTTTTAAGGAAGCCATCGTCGAGGAGCAGGAGAAGAAGAAAGACACAAGCCTGCAAGTATTCCTCTTTATTTGTGTCACCATTAACACCTCGGCATAACCCTAAAGTGCTGACTGAGGCCTTTCTCAGCGCCCTCACACTTTCTCAGAAGTGCACGTTTAACAGAGGCTGTTTCTGGCTTTGGAGAGCAGGAATGATTGTATCAGTAAGTGAATTACAGCTCTCTCTGTCTGGGGATGTCACACCGCCTGTAACGTTTCTATTGGCCGCTGTGATTTATACACCTCCTCCCCGTCCAATGCAATCGCAGCAGAAGCCAAGCGAACGAAACATTCTCCCGTAATTTATGCAAGCGTCCTTCTGCAGTCAGATGACTGCACTGAAATCATCCTTAAGACAAGATTAATAATATGTTGTGTGGAAAAAGGCCCTACATCACATACTGTATGCGCACAGAGTTTAAAATTCTAGATAAATACAGCTAAACTATCTTTTACTTGGTATGTTTTATGTTTAACTTTAAAGAGACATTCCACTTTTTTTGAAAATATGCTCATGTTCCAGCTCCCCTAGAGTTAAGCATTTTTACCATTTTGGAATCCATTCAGGCGATCTCCGGGTCTGGCGCTACAAGTTTTAGCATAGCTTAGCACAATCCATTGAATCTGATTAGACCATTAGCATTGCGCTTAAAAATAAGCAAAGAGTTTTGATATTTTTCCTATTTAAAACTTGACTCTTCTGTAGTTACATCGTGTACTAAGACCGACGGAAAATTTAAAGTTGTGATTTTCTACGCAGATATGGCTAAGAACTATACTTTCAAATTAATTTAATAATCAGTGACTTTGCTGCTGTAACATGGCTGTAGCGATATTACTGCCCGAAAATAGTTCCATGCTATTGAAAGTAACCAAGGGGACTATTTTCGGTCACTGTGTAATATCATTGCGCCTGCTGCAGCCATGTTACATCAGCAAAGTCCTTGATTATTACGCCATTCTTAGTACTCGATGTAACTACAGAAGAGTCAAGTTTTAAATAGGGAACATATCAAAACTCTTTGGTTATTTTTCAGCACGATGCTAATGGTCTAATCAGATTCAATGGATTGTGCTAAGCTATGCTAAAAGTGCTAGCGCCAGACCCTGAATGGATTCGAAACGGTAAGAATCAAATGTTTAGCTCTAGGGGAGCTGGAGAATTAGTAATTTTCAAAAAAAGTGGAATGTCCCTTTAAATATTGCTCAATATTTTGAATAAATGTATTCGTGCTATTGACAAGATTTTCCGCTGTTTTTCGTGCCCCTGGAGCCCGAATGTCTTTTTCGTGGCACACAGCACAAATTTCTATAAACAGTTTAGTTTCTGTATCGTTTCATTTTATATTTTGTTTTCTCATTGTTTTGTACTATTTTTTTACCATTGCCGCTTGGGGTTAGCATCATTCTGCGACATCCTAACCCCAAACCCCAACTCTACCTCTAAGTCCAGGCGAGAATAGTTTTGAAAGACGAAAAAACATGTAGAAACCAATGCATAAAATTACATCTTAACGCAAACCACGAATCTAAGTGACAATTATTTAAAAATAGTTAAAACAATGATACAAAAAAAATTAAGCGATACAGAATTAGTTTTTATAGAAATTTGTGCTGGGTGCCACGACAATACATTCATGCTCTAGGCCCACGAAAAACAGCGGAAAATCATGTCAATACAAAAATAAATTAATCAAACATTTTGTGACTATAACACGACTTGCTGTGAGAGTAGTTTAGGACATGCTTTTTGCCGTTAAATAATGGCACAAATACCATTACATAACATTATAAAATCGTGTTGCGTGAATCATTTAAATAATCTCCTCCCATAAATTTTGCGTCTGAAAGGAAAACTATTAGAAAAGCATGTGCAATAAGACCAGTCGCAAAAATAGCTAGACCACAACTTTTCAGCGCTAATTATTCACTGCCCGTCTTTAATCTTGACAGTTGTTATTTAACGACAAAATTTGCGCTGGCATATAAAATACTATAAAAACTAAATTATGCTTATAAAGATTTTCTTACATGCCGACAGAGCCGTACTGATCAGTTTGAGGATTCTGGCAAACATTCTGGTCCTCCTCTCTCTGGCTGGCAGCATCTACATCATCTACTTTGTAGTAGATCGTTCTCAAAAACTGGAACAAGAGAAACCTGAACTGACACTGTGGGAGAAAAATGAGGTACAGATTGAGTTTTATGGTCAATATAGTTCTTCTTTGAATACTTTTGGAGTCATGATCTAGCAGTCACATATTGAATCTGTGAATGTGCCTCAAATCAACTGTCAATCAAAATAAGAGAAACAGAAAACGAAGTCATTTAAAATTTCTGCAATGTCCACTTACAGTATTATTTGAATGAATGTCTGTGGTGTGTGCACTGGATTTTTACTTCAGGTTAGTGTGGTGGTATCTCTCATCACAATGATCGCACCTTCAGCCTTCGAGCTGGTGGCACAGCTGGAGATGTATCACCCCAGAACAAGCCTTCGCTTCCAGCTCGCCAGGTCAAACTAGAACTATTATAACACTCATTTCTAAGGCTGTTTGTTTGTGTGTTTTTAGTGTTATTACAGAGATATATACTTCATCTGTTTTCTATAGAGTACTGGTGTTGTATCTTGGAAACCTGTACAGTTTGATTATTGCACTCCTGGACAAAGTCAACAGTATGAGCTCTGCTATACAGGTGACAATACTCTGCATATTTCATTTTTAACATTGCTTCATATTCCTTACTTAAAGGGAGGGGTCAACAGTATTTCATCCATTCTGACTTATTAACACAGATTAAGAGTTGTTTCCTCATGCTAAACATAGGAAGAGTGTCAAAAAACTTTCTTTTCCGTGGCATTCTCACGGATTGGTTACTCAACCTATTTTCAAACCATTGTCGCTTCGGTTTAGGGTTAGATTTGCCGAATGCACTTTGCCAGGGTTCGTACAAGTTTCGTACACAGGTACATCTTACATATCATGGGTAGACCTTTTGTTATGGGCACTTCCCTCGGAAAAGCACGCCCACACATCATTCAGCGGGAGAGCAAGAACCGAGATGGCTAGAAATCACAGGCAACACTTTACGCGACAGCTTTGTTTTATATCAAACTAAACAATGGCACGAAAGAAGAAGTGTGTTTTTGGAGATAAGGAGAAGTAAGCCAGCATTATAGAAACAATGGATATAGTTTGTTTATAGCAGCTGAGTTTGCGTGTGTGTTTGTTTAACGCTGTATTTCGTTGAAAAGTCCCAACCAGGTCACGAGTTGCATGCGGTAAGTAAGACTTCTGTGTCATGTGAAATAGATGCGTAAGTGCATATAATGCAAATGGCACGAACATGTAGTGCATCATAAGTTATCCGGTGTTGTATACAGTGTTTATACAACTTGGCTCGTGACTTGCTCCTCCCGCAGCCCTTGACTCCTTGACTTCTTCTGAATGTTTCAGTGCGTTTTTCAGCAAGAATTGCTAGAGCTGATCTGTCTTTTATAAATCTGATAAAACTAAAGAGTTTTTAGAGATATATATATATATATATATATATATATATACACCCAGTGGTCTCATTTATAAAACTTTGTGTACATTTCATTCTTAAGGGGACATGTCATGAAAATCTGACTTTTTCCATGTTAAAGTGCTAATTAGGTCCCCAGTGCTTATATTAACCAAGAAAATGTAAAAAAACAGCAATTTAGTTTTAGTGGAAAAGGTCACAAGCTCCCCTTATGATGTCAGAAGGGGGTTCTTATTATAATAATATCACTGCTTAATCTGCACTATCCAACCACAGCACTGTCATTTAGTGCAGAGAGAGAGAGAGAGAGAAAGAAAGAGAAAGATAAAGAGAGAGAGAATAATTGACAGCACAATTGAGTTGGCGATCAGTGTTTGCATTTCATCCGCTCATTTGCATTTAAAAGGACACACCCAAAAACTGCAATTTTTTCCTCACACCTACAAAGTGCCAGTTTTAACAAGCTATAATAAATTGCTTGTGGGGTATTTTGTGCAAAAACATACGTTGACTGGGGATACCAAAGACTTTATTTTCATTTAATTTAACTCATTCACCGCCAGCCTTTTTGAGAAAAGTTGCCCACCTGCATTTTTGTGATTTTAACAAAATTTTAACAAAATTCCTTGCAGGAAAAATCTTTTTCTATAAATATATAAACATACAAATTATATCAAATTAAAGAACACACCATCTGCTTTCAAACAAACAATAAACAAACAAACAAACAAACAAAATGGGGAAAAAACGTTTCATTATATATTTACTTTTTCTACTTAATTTAACCACTGAAATATGGATATTTCTTTTCAAAAATACAACATTTTGAGCAAAAAGCTTAAAAATTGCGTTTTTGTAAAGGAATTTATGTTAGAGATCAGACTCAGAATGACTATCAAACATAAAGGCAGTTAAAATAAAACATAAACTCTTTTTAACTTCCGTTTTTGATAAATTCGATTTGGGCCATCTGGTGGATAAAAGCGGTATTACACTTTCACTTTGAAATTCGTCCAAAAAGGCATATTTATTAGTTAAATATGAACTCATAAATGACGAGATAACTCGTCAATGGCGGGGAATGAGTTAATTTGGGAAATTTCCCCTTTAAATTGTGCATACGCATATAAGGCAGATTTTGCGTATGCACAAACGCTTTCAGATGCATCACAAACTGTGCAAAACTTCCTTTATAAATCCCAGTCGATCTCTTCTTAAGATTCCTGTGGCTCCAGGAAACCTGTCGGACTCAACATCCTACCTTGCGACCATTTCCCAACCCACCGAAGACAACCTGTCCACCATCGTCCCGGACATCACCGAGCGACAGAATAGCACGCTGACCATGACTTATTTGGATCTTAACAACAACATAACCACCATTAAAAGCACCATGTCCTACGGACAGGCAATGAGAATGCAGTCTCCGCTAAACCAGACGGTCGTCTACGAGTACACTACTAGATCACAACAAGACCCTTGCTGGGAAACGTATGTTGGTCAGGTAATATTTCCTGTCATGACATTGCTCTTATAATAATTATTATTATTCCGTAAATACAATGTCCTGACTAAGCAACTTTAACAAGGGATATCCAAAATGTTTTCAGATTTGGCAGGGTGATAAAAAGAGCCTATTAAAGAGTTATTTATTTCCTCTGATGAGAGGTTATAGAGAAAATAACCAAACAATTTAGGATAACAGGAGTGCTTAGCATCCTTTAACAATATCGCCTAATGAACTGTGTCTTATTCTTTCAGTATTGCTACCGTAGACTATATAGTTATTTATTAAAGGCTTATTGGAAATAATTGTTCATTTTTCAAAAAGAAAATAAGATGTCCAATGGTAATTGTTTTTCTTGTAGGGGACTGAAGTATGGATTAGATACATAGGTTGAAATACGCAGCCCAGCATTTATTTAATGAAACTGCTGTCAGGGTAGGCTGGGTCGTGCATCAGCCCTCTTGGTGTAAAGCCAAACAGCTGATTTAATGGGCCGTTTTAGGAGGCTTATGGTCTGCGGAGGAATAAAATTGAACTCTACGTGGGGGATTTTGTTTGTCTTTTTCACAGGAGATGTTGAAGCTCTCCATCATTGACATGATCTTCACGGTGGCAAGTATCCTGCTTATTGATTTCATCCGAGGGTTGGTGGTTCGATATTTGAGTGACTGCTGCTGTTGGGATTTGGAGAGCAAGTTTGTAAGTAGGATGCCAAATGTCACTTTTAGAGAAATGTTAAGCAGATTTATGCAACCCAGGCTCACTCACTATACGTACTTCTGCCTAAATATCTCATAACCTAAAATACATTGCTGCAGGTATCTTTCCAGTAGAGGCGTTTTAAAACAGGATTTACATAGAAGTTACAAAGCAAACACATACATAAATTGAAACCTGCTCGACTTTGTTAAGTAAATTTGGGGCGTTTGGTCCTTTATAGCGCAGCATGCTTAACGGATAATTCCGGTATTTAACACTTTGAGTCTCATTTCTGGTTTGTTTTGGATGAACTACAGTGATGGACACTGTATGTTTTTCCCATATTTTTAGGGCTGGACCAGAATATTCGAATATTCGTTCTGTGGGTTGACATTCGATTTTCAGTTTTGAGATTCGAATATATATAAATATTTTACAGCGTTAATGCAGAGCTTTTGCCAAGCAGGAAGTGCGCTTCACACTCCCGCTCTATAGGTGGCGCAGAGAGACCAACATCCATAGCCAACAGCCACCAAAATGCACACCAGTGGAAGAGATCACCTCAAACGTAAAGCGCGCTTCCTGCTTTGGCATTCACGCTAATAGTGTTATAAATAACGTTCAGTTTCTTGCAAAAACGGATTGATTTGCTTCACAAGACGTCAATATGTAACACGGAGTTATGGGGGATTACTGTTGTATTGGATATATATGCTTTAGCTCTTAAAGTGTGCGGATCTGTTGACTTGCATGACGGAGCACCGGGGTTTCTGCAAAATATCTTCTTTATTGTTCTGCTGATGAAAAAAACATATTGGATGGTGTAAGTGTTATAAATAAACTTGATTTTGAAAGTATGCTACCGTTTTATTAGTGTGTTGGACTACGTTCATTCATGCTTCAGACTCAAATATAGAGCGAAAGTATATACGCGGTTGTGAGGTATCTGAAAAAATAGTTCCACTATAGCAAATAACACGGATTGAAATCATACATTGCGCCAATATATTTGTTTTTAATCATCAACGAACACCACGAACCACTCGGTGAGTAGTACAGTTTTGAAAATGAACGTTAAGTGTTGTTTTAATGACATGTTTGTGCATGGCCATTGACTTCCATTCTGAAGCAGTCAAGAGACGCTTCTAAATGAGTCGAAAAGTCAAGACACGACCCATTGTCAAAATTTCTGTGTCCATCACTGTAGTTCATCCAAATCAAACCAGAAATGAGACTCAAAGTGTCAAATACCGGAATTATCCTTTAAGAAACTTACGCAAACACATCCGACTAAAACATACAGATGTATTTTTGATTGGGGCTGTCAAAAGATTAATCGCGATTGATCGCATACAAAATAAAAGTTTGTTGTTGCATAATATATGAGTGTGAACTGTGTGTAATTATTTTGTATATATAAATACACCCACATGGATGAATGTATTTAAGAAACATTTACATAAATGTATTTATTTATTTTGATTTTGATATATTTTAAATTTAAATTATATATATTTTTATGTAATAAAAAATACATAAACAACATTTTCTTAAATTTATAGATGTATGTGTGTGTTTATATATACATAATAATTACACACAATGCAAACACAAATATTATACAAACTAGTGCCGGCCAGTGACTTCTTTTTTCGCTCAATGCGACGTTTGTCACAATATGTGTGGTTCGTAATTTCAAAATACAGTATGTGTTCGGCGCGTCATGTAAACCTATGTGCATCACATGTCTTGTCAAAATAAGTGCCTGCTGCAGACGCGTCTAAAGGGTTTATGATAAAAGAGACGCTCGCGTTTGCCAGACACTCGCATAATCTCATGCGTAATTAAAGGCGGAGTCCACGAAGTCTGAAAGCCAATGTTGATATTTGAAATCACCTAAACAAACACGCCCCTACCCCAATAGAATCTGGACCTTCTGTTGATAGACCCGCCCCACACATACGCAACCCGGCAAGGATGTCGGTTAGTAGACACGCTCCTTACTGCTGTTTGGTTATAAGTGTGTTTTGGTAGTTGGCCCGTCTCCTTTTCCAAAGCGTTTTTCAAACATCGTGGACTCCGCCTTTAAGGGAGTGTCTTGCGTGTATTTTGTGAACGTGAGCGTCTCTTTTTTCATAAACGATTTTGACGCATGTGCAGCAGGTACTTATGTTGACCAAACACGTGATGCACATGGTTCACATGACACAACAAACACATATTTTGAAAACACGGGCAACACACATGACACTCCGAACACTTATTTTGAATTTGCGCCCCTTGGAAGAGCAGTCACGAGCCACCACTGATACAAACACAAACACTTTTCTTTCGTATGCTATTAATGGCGATTAATCTTTTGACAGCCCTAATTTTGGTCATCGCTGTCCCTTCGGTTAGTCGCCACTATGCTTCCAGTATACAACAAGTTTTTGACATACCTTGGCCGAAGATGTCAATCCTGACAGTAAAGACATCAGACGTTTATCCATTATCCAGAAAACATGAACCGAAAAATATACTTAAATAATGTTTAGTATTGTCTGCTTAAAACAAGCGCCTTCAGTGCCTCTAGTGGACACCAATGGAACACCATTGCTTATACTTTTAAGCATATAACATACCCATGTTTTCCTCCAAAAAAAAAAAAAAAACAGGATCGATAAACAACCCCTAATCCCAACGTCACAGGGCGAAAGCAAATTGTACAAATTTAGACTTCATACAAAAATTATACTTTCATTAATTATAACAGGATAGGTGCGCTAATATTTTTTTACCTGGCGGACAATAAATGGGTGAACAACTGACAGAGGGACCCATTTTTGTAGATCTGAATTTTATTTAAGGGGACATACCATGAAAATCTGACTTTTTCCATGTTTAAGTGCTCTAATTTGGTCCCCAGCGCTTCTATCAACCTGGAAAATGTGAAAAAGAACAACCAACTTAGTTTTGGTAAACCATTCTCTGCAAGCATGTGGAAAAATAACTCATTGAAATTTGGCTCCCTTTGTGATGTCAGAAGGGGATAATACCGCCCCTAATCTACACTACCCAACCTCAGCACTACCATTTAGTGCAGAGATCAGCTCATTTGCATTTAAAAGGACACCCTTACAAAGGGACAATTTTATGCTATTTTGAGCTAAAACTTTACATACGTACTCTGGGGATATCAAAGATTTATATGATCTTAAAACAGTCTTGTGAAATAACCCCTTTAAGACTGAAGGAAAGGCTCTTTTGATTTGGGCCAGTTTGCAACCATTTTCGCCCATGATAGCAACCAGATTGCATCCCACCGGGAGCTTTTCCATTGTATAGTATGGCTTGGTACAGTACCAAATGGCTAGGCTCAGCTCGCTTTGCTTTGGCTCGGTTTGCTTTTCCATTGGAGTTTAGCTTCAGAGTGGGTGGGTCTATAGATTTATTGTTACAACTGCATCGCCTCTACTGCCGCGACATCACCGTAAACGCGCTACAAACAAACGCTTAACACGGGAGCAACGCAGCATGCCGATGAAATGCTGTTTTTGATTCTTGGCATGTGGATGTTTTTCACTGCTAAATGAGAGTTTGGGAACTTTTACAACCAAGCACTTTTACTAAAAAAAAGTGTTGGGTACTACGTACTGCACCCAGTGGAAAAGCTCACAAAAGTAAGCTGAACCGACCCAAACCAAACCGTGGGGTACTATGAAAAGCGCCATTAGTTTGCTCAATGGCGCACAGGGGTAAGCTAATCTTGCATTAAGCAATGACGCTGGTAGGGACAAGGTGGTACTAAAATAGTATCGGGTACTAGGTATTGTACACAGTGGAAAACCCTCCAAAAGTGATCTGTACTAAACCGTACCGGGCCGTACTATCCAATGGAAAAACTCCATTGTGGTTCCTTAGCAACCACACAAGAGCAACCTAGCATCACACTACTGTACTTACTCTACATACTCAATCTGTTAAGTTTCAATGTGGGTCCATTTACCTCCCTAAATATGTCAAAAATAAATTGATGGTTAAAACTGTTATATGTTCTCTATTCCAGCCTGAATATGGTGAATTTAAAATAGCTGAAAATGTTCTTCACCTGATATACAACCAAGGAATGATATGGTAAGAGAGAATCCATCTCTTTATCAATACACTGTACATAATACAATTATCATTATAAGAACACTTGATAATGATTTATTCTTATATTACTGTGTCTGCTCTTTAACTCTGGTACACAATCCTAATGTGAAATATTAATCCTTTCGCTCTGTATTATTATATATTGCCTTACCTATCTATTTCACCCATGAACTGTCCTGTTAACCGGTGCTTTTTACACAGGTACTCACAGCTCCATTGCCCTCCAGTTTTGTGATCCCACAATAATGGCTTGCTGTAAGAAATAAATCTTGTGTCTCTTTTCTTTGCCTGTAGGATGGGAGCGTTCTTTTCACCCTGTCTGCCCGCCTTTAACGTCCTGAAGCTCATTGGTTTAATGTATCTTCGCAGCTGGGCTGTGCTGACCTGTAATGTTCCTCATCAGCAGGTCTTCAGGGCCTCCAGGTCAGTGAGGCAGATTGAGGTCATTGGAGGTTATTCACTTACCACTGATCTGAGACCACGTTTGGATTTCGCTGTGAGAACGTGACCTCCGGCTATAACAATTTGGTCCTCAAAACCAGTCGGCATATCATTTATTAGTAAAATAGTTGAGCCATCAATACAAAATATTGGTACTTTTTCCCAGTGGGATACGAGAAGAGACGATACCGTTTATACCTATATGGTCTGATTTGATCGTCTTTCTTTGCAACAAAAACTCGGCCAAAAATGTACCCTGAGATCACATGAAGGCACTGTAAGTATTTTAACCAATTCGCATGTTGCGCAATTGTTAATTTTCAAACAGGGATGAAAACCCTGTCTTTAAATTTGTGTAAATGAACTACAGAGGTATAATGAACTGAAGAGAGAGAGAGAGAGAGAGAGAGAGAGAGAGGTCAGGATACGCTCTCTTTCAATTTCTCGCTTCATCTTGTCGCTCATTTTGTCGGTCTCTTCAGATAAAGAATATAATAAAGATGGATGACGCATCTCCATAGACTTCCATTGTAAAAAAAAGCAAAACTATTGCAGAAATGGGCGCTGACATCTTGGGTAGATGACATCATTTATAGCCATATTGTGCAAAGTAGTGATCATGAGGTGGAGCCGCAGAATCAAGGTCCTGCCCATTTTCCTGCTTTACTCGATCACAAATGCAAAAACAAGTCGCAACGCCCTGCTTTAATAGTATATAACTAACTAAAAAAGCAACAGAAACCATAATTGGGATAGAATGATTTAAAGTGTAATTTGATTTGTAAGATTTGTCTCACGCCCCATTTGTTTACATGGGAAGGGCAGAGTTTATGACCTATATTGCAGCCAGCCACCAGGGGGCGATCAAAATGTTTTGGCTTAAATTTTCAGGGCATGTGTGGTGCTTAATGAGACATTCCACTTTTAAAAAATATGTTCATTTTCCAGCTTTCCTAGAGTTAAACATTTGATATTTAGCGTTTTGGAATCCATTCAACCGATCTCTGAGTATGGCGGTACCACATTTAGCTTAGCATAGCTTAGCGCAATCCATTGAATCTGATTAGACCATTAGCATTGCGCTCAAAAATAACCAAAGAGTTTCGATATTTTTCCTATTTAAACTTGACTCTACTAAGTACTAAGACAGATGGAAAATTAAAAGTTGCGATTTTTTTTTTTAGGCCGATATGGCTGGGAACTATATTCTCAATCTGGCGTAATAATAAGGGACTTTGCTGTAGTACTATGGCTGCAGGAGGTGCAATGATATTATGCAGTGCTTGAAAATAGTCCCCTTGATAACTTTCCAAAGCAGGGGACTATTTTCTGGCACTGTGTAATATCATTGCGCCTCTTGCAACCATGTTACAGCAGCAAAGTCCTTTGATTATTATGCCAGAATGAGAGTATAGTCCTTAGCCATATCTGCCTAGAAAATCACAACTTTTAATTTTCCATCAGTCTTATTACACAATGTAACTACAGAAGGTGAATTTTTCCTTAAATAGGAAAAATATCTAAACTCTTTGGTTATTTTTGAGCGCAATGCTAAATGGTCCAATCAGATTCAATGGACCGCGCCAAGCCATGCCAAAAGTGGCACCGCCAGACTCGGAGATGGGCTGAATGGATTCCAAAATGGTAAAAATTCTTGAACCTGACCTCTCCAACTCACACGTACTCAAATAATTGATTTCCGGGACATTTTACATCATTTGCAGCATCAGGAAGCTGCTATCAATATGCAGGAGACCCCTGGAACATCCAGGAGAAGGTGGGATGTCGGCATTTCTCAATTTTTTTTATAAAAACACCATTTACGTAAGTGGAAAAATGGATGAAACATTTTCATAATTATTGTTAGCATCCAGTACTCATAGACATACAGACATTCACGGGCACTAACTGGCATTGATACTTTTTCTCATTAGTTTAACGCGTGTCGTTAGCCTGGCTAACACCAGACCAGTATCATGGAGAATGGGACGTGGTCTAGGAATCACATGCTCATTTTCTCGCATTTGAGGCGTGGTTTACGAATGCCCAGAGCCGTTTATTGGGCGCTACGAATGTCTATCAAATGCGTCTGTACAACAAAAAAACAAGGCGGACTTAGAAAATGGAGACAGGACTGCTTTTAGTTACGATTTGGCAAGTTATAAATTTACTAGCAGTGCAGCTTGTAATTGCCAAACCGAATGCTGTGCACAGAAGAAGGAATGCAGACTTTTTGATGCCGGCACTAGCAGCAAGGGCACTGTGACGACGTCAAACCCTGTATATGGGAAAGACAACAACAGTTGAAACAGCTAGACGATCAGTCACGTGGGTTTAATGTTTACTACGTCAGAATTGATTCGACAAATGCGTTTCCATCTTCCATTATTCGCATTTACTCTTTTTTTCGCATATGTCAAAAACAAATGTCAAGCGATCGTAAAAACTTTTTTAAAAGATTTTTATGCGAAATTTGGCGTTTCCATCACTCATGTTCCTATGCAATACTTGAAAATACGAATTGAAACCCAGGTAGTAACAATAGAGTCTCTCTAGAGAAGATAATTTTTTGACACAAAGCAAAATAAATTACCTTAGTTCAAATCATAGATAAATCGTATCAACCATTACCCTGCGTTTACACCAGTCGCGTTTGAGGTGTCAAAATCGTGTCTACTGCACCTAGTTTGCTGCTTGAACAGATCTCACTTCATTCGCGCATGATATTCTAGTCATCAAGACATTCACACGGAAATTCGCGTCATGGGAGGTGCTTCTGCGACTCCGCTCGCAGTCTGTAATCACGTCACTACTAAAGCAAGCTCCTGATTGGTTAACGCAGCGTGTTTTTCCGGCAACGTTCAAATTTTTTAACTTGCGCATTTGCCCCGGAAACACTCAATTAGCATCATTCGCGCCACGCTAAACGCCTCATTCGCGTCGCGAGACCTCCAGACGCGCGTCAACGTATCTTCACATTGACTTAACATTGAAATCGCTCGCACTTGACGCCTCTACCACGGCTGGTGTAAACGCAGCATTACACTGAGCTAACGTTACTGTGTAAAATGAATGTATTCAATGTTAGCTACAGATCCTTAAATTCATTGCATGTTTTGAAACGTGTAGATGTGTACATTGGTAGTGAGGTGTAATATTGCGCAGCCATACTTTCTGATATTTTTTTCAAAACCAACTTCTTTAAAGATGTCTGCACACAAAAACCGTTGAATCTGTATGTTAAAATTGCCTGACAGGGAAGAAAGGAAGCACTGACAGTAATAGATGTAATATTTACATGCAAATATTATTCCCTAAAAATCAACGACACTAACTTATACTGACTTGTTGCTGCCATAATTACAACATTACAGCCTGTTTTGATTAATGCAACATAAACAAAACTGTAATTTCTACCTCTCCAACCCATTTCCACACAAATTTTTTTTGCTGAAGAAAGACATTTGCGAAGATCTAAATTGGGGGAGAGTAAATTCCTGTGACAAGGGTTGCTATGTGAAACTCAATTGAATTTTAAATGAGCCGTGAGAATAATTTAAAGTCAGTGAAGGTTCGATGTGCGAATCAAGGACTCTCCGCTTCATTGAATTCGAATCTCTCTCATTTTCCACCGTGGTGAATACAGAGATAACAATGGATGCTTCAAAGTGACAAGCGACTGCGCCGGTCAGTCTCTCTTTCAGGGTTTTATCAGTCTCCCGCAGGTGTGAGGGAAAAGATTACTATGTAGTGCGAACATAATTCACACTCATTGACACTGCAGGCTTTTATAGGATAAAAAGAAATCACTTCACTGCTGGAAGTGGATAATAACTCATCATCAGATATTATACAACAGTTATGTCAATGTGCTTTTATCTTGTAACAGGGTCTACTTAAATATTTGAGTGTCCAGTTTTCAAATTGAGTTTTCTCTCCCCAGATCGAATAATTTCTACCTGGCGATGCTTCTTTTCATGCTTTTTCTGTGTATGCTGCCGACCATCTTTGCCATCGTGAGGTACAGGCCATCTCAGTACTGTGGACCTTTCAGGTAAATACGATGAATGCATTATTTTTAAAGAATAAATTGATTTACAGTAAATACTTTTGTAACACATGTACAAAAGGTCATTGAAATTAGTTAATACATTGGCTAACCTAAGCAAAATATATTTTTGTTATATATTTTTTGTTAAAAATATATATATTTTTACACCTGCATTGCGCCGGCTGTATGATAGGGCCCTTAGGGGCCAGTCACACCAAAAGCGCTTTAAACGCTTGCAAACGCAAGGCGCGACGCACTGCCTTTTTTAAAAAAGAGCAGTGCGGCGCGGCTTTTCATATTGCTAAGCAACCACAGAGTCAGCTGTCTTGTCAATCAAATATTGAAGCGTGAGCGCTCTTTTGCTGTTAACTGTCATATTAGCAGAAACTTTAAAAAGAGGGCGCTTGCTCTGACCTTGTTTGAGGGTGAGAGATGCATAAACACAGGAGAGTGAGCGAGATGAGTCCGGTTCTTCAAAGCCCTTGTAAACTTCCGTTACCACAACGTAAGGCCCGCCTCTCCCCTCATTCGATTGGACAATGGAAGACGCGAATGACGTCAGGCGCTTCTCCGCTCTCAGCGCTCCTTCAAAAACGCGTGCGCGGCAGGCGGCAGAAAACCGCAAGGCGCTCGGCGCGCATAAACAGCGCGCAAACGCGCCCTGCCCATAGAATATCATTCAAAAAAGGCGCCTGCAACTGCCATAAACGCTTTTGGTGTGACTGAGCCCATAGAGTGTTTTAAAAAAAATCAAATAAACAATCGCATAATGCATACAAATTTCAAAAACAATGCAACATGAGCGCAATTCCCATAAAAAGAATCATCAACAGAGTTTTTATTTAGGGGGGCTCTAAAGGTATTTCATGCATTCTGACTTATTAACACTGTTTAAGAGTTGGACTCCTTATGCTGGCTAAGTGAATGCACGTTTCGGAAAGTTTTTTCGAAAATATGAAATATTTATATGTAACAATCCTGCTTGATTTCCTTTATGGGCCTTTATTTCAGTGCAGGAAGTACAGTGGAAGTCCTTATATGGGCACACAAACACCAACCAGCGGCTGACACAAAATCAGCGTCGCCAAAGAAGTGTGTTGTTGTTTGTGAGGCAAATTTAAACTTGTTCAGCTGAACCCAGACTTATGAAAACAATGGATATAGTTTGTTTATCCCGGGTAGCAGCGAAGTTGTGCGCGTGTGTTTATTTAACGCTGGATTTCGTTGAAATGGGACAGTCCCAACCGCATCATGAGTCGCGGGCGGTAAGTAAAATTGCATTCAATGTCTTTGTTTTGTAGGCAATCGGCATGTAAGTGCATATAATGTAAAGAACACAAACATGTAGTGAATCATAAGATATCCAGAGATAGTGGGATAATTTTTTGTGTGTGCTGCTTGCTTGTGACTCGCTCCACAACCTGTACACCTCCAGGAGCTAAGAATATTTGAAAAGAATCGCTATACAGTGGATCGTCTTTTATAAATTTGATAAAAGTAAAGACACTCTGGATATATTAAGGATGTAAAACTACTCTATTGGGATTCTGATTGGCCAGCCGCAACATTCCAAGGTTCGTTCTTTTCAGATAACTACCGCTTAAAACTAATAACACACGGCTGCAAATTATTTTTACAAGTACAGTTTAGTATTACTCAAAAAAATAAATATAAATATGTATTTTAATAATCTTTGTGACATTATATTTACAAATGATTAAACCAAATACTCTGTGACATTTGAACGTCTTATTTTATCCTAAAACTATAAAAATGTAAATTTGTTGTCCTCGCTGAAAGTCTGCATTTGTTAAAAATGAGCAATAAAAATATCTAAAATCAATATTTAGTATGCCTTACATTACTTATGAGGTAAATAGCTGTGTAGTTAACAGGATAATGTACAGTCAGCAGGTTGTTATCGTGAAATAAGCCTGCCTATACATTATTTCTTACTTAATAGTTAACACATTTTTAAATGTTTTTAATAAAGTTTGCAAGAGGTAATGGAAGCTTGGTGGTGATGACGTTGGAGTTGAGCAACCATGGTGTAGTTTGCTTTATTGCATTGTTTAAAAAAATTAGCTTTTATTTCTAGTAACCAAGCTCCTAAGGTGACATTGGAGTAAAAAAAAATCTAAATTTTTTGTGAAACTTTCATGTGCTCACGCGAAACCTTCATGTGCAGAATTTTTTTTCAAAAGGTTACTTTTGCATGCTCACGTGAAACTTTCACGTGCGCACGCTATAGTTTTGCTATATTAAATTTTTTTAATTGTATTTTTTTATTTATTTAAAAAATATTTAATTTATTTTAAAAATATTAAATTTTTGCTCCATGTCCCCTTAGGGGCTCCGTACTAGTAAATACACAAGCTAATAAAAATGCCCATTGACTTTTTGTGGAGGTGAAGCCATATGAAGCTAACTGCCTACAAAAATACATCATCCCTGCCGCTCTATAGAGAAATGCAAGAAATTATTATATGCCAACGGTCAATTTTACTCTGCAATTTACGTTAGATTTTAATTTAGTTAATTTAAGTTGCAATCTGTAACTTTTGCCCTTCTATCGCCCTCTCTGTTTAAAACATTTAATTGCAGACGTTATGTGCCTTATGATTCGACAACTAACATCAAACTAACTTTAGTTTTTTTAACTGATAAAGTTACAGATTGCAGCTTTAATGTAGGCCTACCCATTTACATTTACGACCCTGGACCACAAAACCATAAGTTGCATGGGTTTATTTGTAGCAGTAACCAACAATACACTGTATGGGTCAAAATTAACAATTTTTTTATACCAAAAATCATTCAGATTTTAAGTAAATATTTGTTCATGTTATATGAAGATATTTAGTACATTTCCTACCGTAAACATATCAAAAAAAATTGTATTATCTTCATACGGACAACTTTATTGGCGATTTTCTCAATATTTAGATATTTTTTGCATCCCCATAGAGTCTAGATTTTCAGATAGTTGTATCTCTGCCAAATATTGTCCATTCCAATTTCAAAAACTTGACCCTTATGATTGGTTTTGTGGTCTAGGGTCACATTTATCAATTTGTGTGTTCCCTGGATTCAAACCCATGACCTATTGTGCTGCTAACGCTGCTACCACTAAACTATACAGGTGCGTTTGATCACATACATCGATCACAGATGTATTGAAAGGGCTTTGTAATAAACTTCTTTTATGAAAATATCATCATTGATTACCGTCAGCACTTCTTTATGTCTCGTCTCTGCTGTCCCGTAGTGGCCAGGAGAAGATTTACGACATCATCTCCGAGACCATCGCAAATGACTTTCCTCTGTGGTTCAGTAATGTGATGGATTATGTCACCAGTCCTGTGGTAGTGCTGCCTGCATCGCTTCTACTGTTGTAAGTGATCCAAGTTTGTAAAAAAATTTTAAAAGCACATCAATAGCTTCCTTCATTGTACCTTATTTGGGTTTTTTAGTACTGTGTATCATTGTCTGTTTTAGTATGCTGATCTACTACCTGCAGTCCATCGCTAGATCACTCAAAGTCACCAACAGCCAGCTGAGACTGCAGCTTCAGACCGTAAGTTAGTCTAAATCGAATCTCATCATGATGGATTTCGGTCTGTTTAACAGGTCTGTTATTTATAATAACTAAGAAACCCAGGAACAGGATTAGGTCATAGTATTTCATTTAATCTCATTTCCCAGCAGTTTATTTAATAACACTAATTTAATTTTCTTTGTTTTAGGAGCGTACAGACGACAAGAAAAAAGTATTTCAGTTGGCTGCAGGTATATTATCAAAAAACACCCTATGTTGCGACTTCAAGTGTGCCCACCTCTGAACAGAAATGGCAAACGTCTATATGGCAAAAAAATTCAAATGTAATTTCAAAATATACAAAAAAAGGCTAAAATATATTTTGAAATGCTTACAAAAATGGCCATTTTTTTGGAATATATTTAAAAAATAAATATAACTTAATGATTTATATTCACGTCACATTGGAATGTTATGTAAACATAACAGGTTTGAAAAGATTAAAATTAAATATATTTTCAACAGCAAAAATACACTTATCATTTAATATTTTATACACTCACCTAAAGGATTATTAGGAACACCTGTTCAATTTCTCATAAATGCAATTACCTAATCAACCAATCACATGGCAGTTGCTTCAATGCATTTAGGGGTGTGGTCCTGGTCAAGACAATCTCCTGAACTCCAAACTGACAAAATGGGAAAGAAAGGTGATTTAAGCAATTTTGAGCGTGGCATGGTTGTTGGTGCCAGGCGAGCCGGTCTGAGTATTTCACAATCTGCTCAGTTGCTGGGATTTTCACGCACAACCATTTCTAGGGTTTACAAAGAATGGTGCGAAAAGGGAAAACATCTAGTATGCGGCAGTCCTGTGGGCTAAAACCACTCGTTACAACCGAGGTATGCAGCAAAGCATTTGTGAAGCCACAACACGCACAACCTTGAGGCGGATGGGCTACAACAGCAGAAGACCCCACCGGGTACCCCTCATCTCCATTACAAATAGGAAAAAAAGGCTACAATTTGCACGAGCTCACCAAAATTGGACAGTTGAAGACTGTAAAAATGTTGCCTGGTCTTATGAGTCTTGATTTCTGTTGAGACATTCAGATGGTAGAGTAAACAGAATGAGAACATGGATCCATCATGCCTTGTTACCACTGTGCAGGCTGGTGGTGGTGGTGTAATGATGTAGGGGTTGTTTTCTTGGCACACTTTTGTCCCCTTAGTGCCAATTGGGCATCGTTTAAATGCCACGGCCTACCTGAGCATTGTTTCTGACCATGTCCATCTCTTTATGACCACCATGTACCCATCCTCTGATGGCTACTTCCAGCAGGATTATGCACCATGTCACAAAACTTGAATCATTACAAATTGGTTTCTGGAACATGTCAATGAGTTCACTGTACTAAAATGGCCCCCACAGTCACCAGATCTCAACTCAATAGAGCATCTTTGGGATGTGGTGGAACGGGAGCTTCGTGCCCTGGATGTGCATCCCACAAATCTCCATCAACTGCAAGATGCTATCCTATCAATATGAGCCAAAGAATGCTTTCAGCACCTTGTTGAATCAATGCCACGTAAAATTAAAGCAGTTCTGAAGGTGAAAGGGGGTCAAATACAGTATTAGTATGGTGTTCCTAATAATCCTTAAGGTGAGTGTACATACTTATATTTCTACGTTATACCTTTTATGCAAACTTTTATATTTTGGCCAGATAAATGTATTTTTTTGCCTTATGGGATAACGTCACAAGGCAATATAAGCTTGTCACCACGTGTCTGAACGTCCGGTGTGTGATTTGCAGCGCGCCTTCAGGCACCCGAGGGTGCCGATAAAAAGCCAGAGCAGGAAAGTGACATCACAAGCATGGAGTCCTCCGCTCGATCCACTTCCCCCCAACGGCCCAACGGGAATGTGGTCAACTTCGAATCTCCCATCCGCCAGGGCAACAGCATCCGTACCATAACCCAATCGGCATCACGGCCCGACGTCTCCAGAGCAGCCGGTGCGGCGCGGAGCTCCTCCGCCCCCGTGAGACAGAAGCACAAAGCGGAGCACGCATCCAATAGGTCTGTGGTGCCCGGTGGTATTAAAGCTTTAAATTTCAGTGCATTGCTGCTGGCTGTCCCACACATCTGCAGTTCATAAGGTATCACTGCCCTTCATTTTTGCCTGTGTAGTGCTTTCAGAATGTACAGCAGCCCCTCAGTTCCACAAAGACAAGTACGACGGGTGGAGTACATACCCATCAGGTTTGGTATTTTCATGGAATTTGTACACATTTTTGTTTCAGGTCAACTTACTGTAAAAAGATCCATTCACAACCCATTTACTGTATTTATTGATCAAATCTGCTATGTTTTAAAAATTAGCAATGAGAATTATTAAGATACCAAATCTTTTATCCATTTCTTTACGCCATGCCATAATTTCAGATGAGGGAAAAGAAAAGAGTGCTTGCATTTTGAGAGTAAATTTCTAACTTCTAACATCTGACCTGACACCCATTTCATAAACTGCAATGCACTTTGCAAAATTGCACAAACATTCAAGCTGAATCATAAAGTGTCTTTTTCCGACTTAATATGCGTAAACATATCATATTCTTCTATATCCAGGCACGCTGGGTACTTGGGTAGCAGCAGTGGTCCCGGTCGATCGAAATCCTATCACCACATGGCCTACACCCCCAGGCACGGAGAGAGCATCCACTCGGATCCGCTGTTACGGAAGACCCTCCGACCCATGCACGCAGAGCCCAGCATAATCGCGACACCGAGCTACGTGGGCCGGCGGGCTCATACCACGCGCTACGTCATCGTCAACGAACATGAAGCTCGAAAGAAGATGCGCTCAACCGTGCGCTTGCCAAGACATTACCGCCTAGCCGATGAACTGACAGAGATCGTAGAGCTGTACCCACGCAACGTCAAGTGTTACATTCCTCGTACCCCTCACCGTAGCCACCAGCCACACCTAAGTGAAGAAGACGAGGAGGAAGAAGATCCTAAGAGCACCAGCACGAGAAGAGGATCCATCAGACAGTCACAACGTCCGCGGTCACTGTCCGACCTACACCAGACCGCGAGGTTCTACATTGGTGATACGGTAGGCAGCCAGGTCTCCATGGAGCAGGGTTTATATGCCGATGAAGAAGATGAGGACGACTGGGTCGACGACAGCTCTCACCTTTGCTCTCAAACAAACATCCGAGGTCCGGAGTCGGCACACAGGCACAGGGAACCGCACGTCAAGTCCAAGGCCAAGCATAAAGTGGAACCATCGCTGACAGAGTCCGATTCGGCATCGCTCGCATCCAGCAGCGACCCGCAGAACAGCAGCACGGATCAGTACATCCAAATCATTCACAATAAAGAGAAGTACCTGAAGCCCAGCACAAAGATGGCCAAAAAAGAAATCCAAAAACCGCATTACAGTGAATGCGGCTAGTTCGAATGATCTTGTCTGCTCAAATGTTTAAAGTATTATTTATAGCTAAAAAAAAGAGTATGGCTCTGTTCCACAATCTTGGGGGCCAGTCACACCAAAAGCGTTTATGGCAGTTGCAGGCGCCTTTTTTGAATGATATTCTATGGGCATGGCGCGTTTGCGCGCTGTTTATGCTCGCCGAGCGCTTTGCGGTTTTTTGCCGCCTGCCGCGCACGTGTTTTTGAAGGAGCGCTGAGAGCGGAGAAGCGCCCGACGTCATTCGCTTCTTTGCATTGTCCAATCGAATGAGGGGAGAGGCGGGTCTTACGTTGAGGTGAGGGAAGTTTACAGTTGCTTTGAAGAACCGGACTCCACTCGCTCACTCTCTCCTGCGTGTTTGTGCACCTCTCACCCTCAAACAAGGTCAGAGCAAGCATCCTCTTTTTAAAGTTTCTGCTAATATGACAGTTAACAGCAAAAGAGCGCTCACACCTCAATATTTGATTGACAAGACAGCTGACTCGGTGGTTGCTTAGCAATATGAAAAGCCGCGTCGCACTGCTCTTTTTTTAAAAAGGGCAGTGCGTCGCGCCTTGCGTTTGCGAGCGTTTAAAGCGCTTTTGGTGTGACTGGCCCCTTAGGCTGCCAGTGTGTACTGGAGTTCAAGAAAATGCAGATTGTAAACAGTAAACACACAATCGATTTTAAACATGTAAACGGTAAAACATGTTGAAACAAAATGCGAGTACACTCCACTTGCTTCATATGAGGAGCACTACAGTATATGTTGCCGACTATGTAGTGAGTTTCAAATCCAGTAATGAGGTTACATTTTAGGATGCAGGCAGCACACTAGATTATAAAACAGAGCCATTCATACATGTATAAGGTTTTATCATATGGATATTGTTGTTTTGCCTTGTGAAGCACACCAATATGACCAAACTGCACAAGTGTACTTTGCATGTATTCCATTAAATTCAATATAGCAAAAAGTGTTTGGACATTTGTACACCCCAGCATTCAACACAACGCCGTTAGCAGCCCATGCACAGGAATAAATGTAAACATTTAAGAATTAATCAGTGAATCAGACTTCTCCGCACAGTTGTGATCCACGCTTGTCGTCTAACGTTACCCTCCCCATATGGCAAAAAATATGTTTTAAAATATATGAAGAGTTTGGTTCCAAAACGAGATAACTTCGTTTTTAACATTTTTGTCAAAACATGTTTGTTATCATGGTTTTATTGTGCTACTTAGCTGTATTTTATTAGTTATGAAGGCTCAAATCAAAACAAACCAACTGCAGTTTTATTAATATTAATTGGAATGCACAATCTGATTTTTTTTAAAAACAGAGGTTATCTAATTTTAGAACCAAACTTTTCATATTTTTAAATATGTTTCAAAATATGCTAAAATATATTTGCTGAAATGAAATGTTTAACAATAATATGTTGGCCATTTTTTTTATATTTTAAAATACATTTTAAAAATAAATATATTTTAAAGCAAGAAAAAATACATTAGAAGAAAAACTTTTAGCTTACAAACCTGTAAACATAACATTTTTGAGAAGGTTAAAGGCAGGGTGCATGATCTCTGAAAGCCAATGTTGACATTTAAATTCATCTAAACAAACACGCCCCTACCCCAATAGAAACTGGACCTTCTTTGATAGACCCGCCCCAAACATACGCAACCCAGGCATCCATGTCGGTTATTAGACACGCCCCATACTGCTGATTGGCTACAAGTGTGTTTTGGTAGTCGGCCCTTTTCCAAAGCGTTTTTCAAAAATCACGCACCCCGCCTTTAAAATTAAATATATTTTCAACCTTAAAAATATACTTTATAAAATCTGATTGTATTTGGCATATATTGAAAAAATATTTTGGCCAAGAATACATTTCTTGCCATTTGGGTTGTAAAATTAGAATTGTACATTTTGAAATATATTTTCTTTTAAAGGAGAGATTTCACAAGACTTTTTAGGATGTCAAATAAATCTTTGATGTCCCCAGACTACGTATGTGAAGTTCTAGCTCAAATACATTTTAAAATTGCCACTTTGTAGGTGTGAGCAAAAATGTGCCGATTTTGGGTGTGTTCTTTTAAATGCAAATGAGCTGATCTATTCACTTAATTGCAGTGCTGTGGTTGGATAGTACAGATTAAGGGGCGGTATTATCCCCTTCTGACATCACAAGGGGAGCCAAATTTCAATAGCCTATTTTGTCACATGCTTGCAGAGAATGGTTTACCAAAACTAAGATCTTTTTTACATTTTCTAGGTTGATAAAAGCTCTGGGGACCCAATTATAGCACTTAAACATAAAAAAAAGTCAGATTTTCATGATATGTCCCCTTAACCTTCATATCAACATATATTTTCAAATTCAAAAATATATTTAGCATATATTTAAAACATTTTTAGACAGAATTTTTTGCCATATGAGCTTGTCTTTAGCAAACCAAAACACGGTATTTTGTTTCAAATATCAGATTAGCCACTAGCCAGACCAGAAGTTCACTTCGATTCAGGCATGTAACAGTCTTGTGAAATGTCCACTTTAAAGTTTAGCACAATGTTTATTACAGTTCATCAATTTACTTTAGGTAATATTACAGAATATAATAAACTATAATTTACTACTATAGTATATACAGTCATGTGGATAGCAACAACATCATTATTTAACAACTGAAAATATATAAATATATTCACCAAAATATTTTTACTTACTTTTAATTGTTGACGATTTCTATCTTTAAAAAAATAATTATTATCTAATATTTTATCAGCTATGCCACGTCGTAATATGAAACCATAGATATGAAACGAACCTTTCAGTAATCGTATAGACTACATTTCCCAGAATGCACCATTTTTCTGACACGTTACATAGTCAGGAAGTGATCTTTTGCTGATTTTTATTTCTTTTAAACTATCCGACGACACATTGACTAAATGTTTTTAAACCCGTTTTGATCGCGTGTAGATAACCGAGGTGTCGTGTACTTTACTTCAATACGGTATCTATAATTTAGTGTCGTCGCCTGTAGGTCACGATGGTTTGTTAACTGTTAACTCATCATCTTTAACTAATGAATGAACTGGACACATTTCATCCGCAACAAACTCTTTTCATCCTTACTTTATGTCAAATTAGACGCATTAACGTATCGATGATAATCGATTTCATTTTAACCTTTATGTGTGAAAGGTTACAGCCAATCGCGCGCGATAAAGCTTGACTACATATGCTGTTAGGGGTCAAATAAATATTAAATTGTATTTCTTTAACCGCCATGGATTATATAAACACTGCCAGATCAGTCGAAGATCGTCTCTTGTGCTACAGAAAAGACGAATCGGGATGGAAAATATGCAAGAAAACTGTAAGTATTGAATGCAACTCCATAAAGATTTATAATATAACATACACATACTTTTTACTTGTATTTTTTTATATTATTATTTTTCAGAATGACGTTGTGGTGTGTTGGAGACCTTCCTGTGAATTTTCAGGATACGTGTAAGTTTGTAAATGAATACACTTATTGTAAATGTCATCATGCCGTGATATGCTTTTGTCATGCGATTTTTTTCTACTAGGACACTTTTTGATTCAGTCATCTTTATTTGTGTCTTAGTTTATGCCATATATTTTATTCTATAGACGTTTTATACATATATATGTTATTTCCCAAATATTTACACACTGCAGGCAGTGCAAACAAGATAAGTGACCCTGACCTTTGTCCAGCATGCATTTGTATATTGAGTGTTTTTCTCTATGTGTCACAGGTATAAGGGAGAAGGGATTGTCAATGCCAGTCCGGAGAAAGTTTGGGACTGCTTGAAACCCGAAATCAATGGCTTTCGTGTAAAATGGGACAGTAATCTTAAAAAGTTTGAGCTAGTTGAGCAGGTGTCTGCGGTAAGATACTGTAAACTCACACACAACTCATAAGAAATAAGTTTATTCCCAGTTCCCTCTTCAATCGTTTCAATTCACTATTCTTACTTTAGATTTATTGTTAATAATTTTGCTTTCCAGTTTACTTGTTTTTACTTGTTTTTAAGTCACCTTTGTATTATGGGGATTTAGTATTAGGGTTGCAAAATTGTGGGAATTTTTAAAGGGGACATTTCACAAAAAAATGTTTTTCTTTCTCTTTTCACTAAAAGACAGTGCTGTGGTTGGATAGTGCAGAATAAGGGGCAGTATTATTATAATAAGATCCCCTTTTGACATCATAAGGGGAGTCAAATTTCAATAATTTTTTCACATGCTTGCAGAGAATGGTTTACCAAAACTAAGTTACTGGATTTTACATTTTCTAGGTTGATAGAAGCACTGGGGACCCAATTATAGAACTTAAACATGAAAAAAGTCAGATTTTCATCATATGTCCCCTTTAATGCTGCGTTTACACCAGCTGCGATAAAGGCGTCAAACGCGACTGATTTCAATGTGAAGACACGTTGACGCGCGTCTGGAGGTCTTGTGGCGCGAATGTGGCCGAATCACGTCTGCCGCGCCTCATTCGCGCCACGAGACCTCCAGACGTGCGTCAACGTGTCTTCACATTGAAATCAGTCGCGTCTAGCGCGGTACGTGCAAATGGTGCTTTTTGTGCATTTTGCGTTTCACGCGGATTTGCGTCTGGTGCCTGAAATTTGGCGGATTTTCGAGGCGCGTTAACCAATCACAGGGCTCAAAATTAACTTTTTTATTTGGTAGCACTGGTGCTCCCAACTTTAAAGAGTTAGGAGCACCAGCAAAAATTTAGGCGCATCCATCCAAAAATTAAAAAGCACCACAACTACAATGTAAATGTTAATAGATTTATTTTATTAAAAATAAAACACCACCACCGGGCTTTACACGTCCTATGGCCAGCATTTAAAAGTTGGTCTTCTATTTTATTTTATTTTATTTTTTGCTGCATAAATTCCTAAATTAATACCCAACTGCACATTACAAAAGTGACCCTAATATAGAAGGCTAATATATATTGGTATTGATAACTGCATTACCAGGATGCTTTTACTACCAAATAGGCAATGTTTTAAAAAAACAACAAAAACATACCATCAGCATTGTCGTATTCCACAGCAACATGGACCACAAGGATGTTTGTCGAATGTCCATTCACCAGCGCATGCGCACATACACCATCAAACACACTTTGACAGACAGCTCGGTGTCTCCATCAATTATAAACACATTTGTCATGACACGTCTTGTGTTTTTGGCACTTTCGCCATGTTTAAGCAAGGTACGTCTTGCGCTTAAAATGTTTTGATTCCGCCATTAACGCCGTTTTACAGGATCTACAGTAAACACAGTAAGTTACATTTTCATAGCGGAGACACTCGAAATCTTTAAGCCACTCTCTCTGAAAGGTTTAACGTCAACTCGTATTTTCCGGTGGTGGAGTTACATTTGAATCCGGATCGTCGTCAAAAAATACAGTAATAACCTTGGCTGCAATCGGCGTGCTCTCGTCATGCTCGCGACGCGTTCGTCTTTTCACATTTCCGCGCTTCACGGCAACAAGGAATGACTGACGCTCATATTAGCCAATCTGCGGTCTTCATTAAATGCAAGAACTTAATGGTGAAATTTGATTGGTTATGTGTCATTGGAGAGAACACTGAACCTGGGACAGCGCCAGCACGCAGGATCACAATCAACTCGCGTCACAACAAAATGGGCAGTCGCACAAATGCTCCCAAATATATTTTAAGGTCGCACAGATTAAATTTCGGTCGCATATGCGACCAAAATGGTCGCAATTTCGAGCCCTGCAATCAGGAGCCAGCTTCCTGCTGCTGTGGCAGCCCGGAGTCACTAATTTAACATGAAGGAACGCTTAATATTGACCGTTAGCAGTGACCCGGAGCTATACGACAAAAGTTCTTATTTCTATAGAGACAGGAATAAAAAGAACCTCGTTTGGAAGAGAGGTCAGTGAGGACATTGGGCAACCTGGTAAGTTGTAAATACACATTTCACTTTTGAGTCACGTAACGTTTATCGACCTGCGGCATTCTCGCCATTTTTTTCAAACTATTTTCCCCCTATAGTAAGGTGACCAAATACAAACCGGTAGCTCTCTCGATAAATGCACGATCAGAATCAGCCATCTTGCAAACAGACAACGGCAGAGCACTTGCCCCTCCCACGAGAAGCCGATTTCGCCTCTGACGCGCGTTAAATGCTTGCTTTTTCCGCGCGTCTACTTCGCTCTAAACACGCAAATGCATTCAATGGTCAAACTAGATGCGATTTTGACGCCTCAAACGTGGCTGGTGTAAACCCACGGTAAGGCTGGAAATTTTCAATGGGAATATATTGGCATTAACGGGAATAAACTGAGAATTTGACAACATTGTAGAGTTGTCTATAACAGGGAACTTAAATGTAGTTTTTAAACTAATAGGATTTTATGCAATTTCAGTTGAATTTCTACCCTGCACATTCCTCAGTCACATTTCCCAAAATTTCCAAATAATTCCTGTTAAGTTTCCAATTTGGAATATTTCCAGTCATTTCCCAGATTAAGTTCCCATGAAAAGTTTCCGCCCTTTGCAACCCTATTTACTATATAATGCATCATTTAATACACAACGCGTTATTTAGTACGCAATCCATTATTTAGTACACAGTGCGCTACTAAATCCTTCTCTTTTTTATTTCTTAGGATGTTAGGATCTGTCGAACTGTCACGCCGTCGGCTGCTATGGGCATTATATCACCTCGAGACTTTGTTGATGTCGTTTCTATCAAACGCTATGAAGATGGCACAGTTTCATCAAATGCTATGACTGTAAAGGAGATAAAAAGGCGAGCCCTTGAAGTTGTTTAAAGTGAAATATTTGTTTTTATAGAAACGTAATTATTAAAATATGTACTAGGTGGTTTATATATAATTTAATTTTGAAAATGTACTCTTATTAAATTACAAAAATGCAAACTCATAAGACTGGATTAGTATGGATGAAATCATTATGGAAAGAAAAGGAAATCTGCTTATTAATAATCGCATTTTCATTGTTTGGCAGCTACAAACGTAAGCCATCCCAACTGTCCTCCGCAGCCGGGCTACGTCAGAGGCTTCAATCACCCGTGTGGCTGTTTTTGTGTTCCAGTTCCTGGGTAAGTTTTGTCAGAAAGCATCAGTGAGAGAAGATCTTTGATCAGACAGCAGATGGCAGCAAAATCATGTCAATGTTTCATTACAATATTTCCTCTGTAACTGAGCACTTTTTCCTCTCTTCAGGGAACCTGGCAAAACCCAGCTGTTTAGTTTCTTTCAGACTGATCTTGGAGGTTTGCTCCCTCGCTCGGTTGTTGATTCGTTTTTCCCCAGTAGTATGGTGGAGTTTTACAACAACTTGAGCAAAGCGCTAAAAACGTTGAAATAACACCAGCAACACTTTAGAGATATTATCACCCTTTTAAACCTAAATTAGACTCTTTTATCAATTTAATGCACTTTGCATTTAATCATGCTTTAGTGAAATTAGATTTTCGATTCGTCCAAGTGTACCTGCACAGTTTAAAACGTAGTTTTATAATAGAAAGTTTCATTTACCATCTAAAACGTAGAGATTCATATAAAGCAATGCACAAATATTTATTCCACTTCAGTGGGTTTGCAAGCCTCACAAATCCATATCTTTACTTTCTGCCAAGATTCAGGAGTGTCGGACGGTAACTCCACAGTGATCGTAGCCTTTGAACCTGTAATGCATGCTGTAGGCAGCACACTTAGTTTTGGGAATGAGGCGAGCCAGTATTTTACAAGAGCCATTTCTTGAATTTCAGGTACATTCAATGCAGTTGTCTTTTAAAGGACACCTATTACGTCTATTTGAACAAGTCTCAGGTGTGCTCAGAATGTGTCTGTGCAGTTTCAGTTCAAAATACCCCATAGATCATTTGTTATAGCTATTTTCGTGTCTGTTCCTTTAAATGCAAATGAGCAAGAGCTCCTCAGTCCTTTACCAAAAGACAGCACTGCAAAAAATGATTTTCAAGAAAACATTTTCTTAGTATTTTTGTCTTGTTTATAGTAAAAATATCTAAAAATTCTTCAATTAAGATGCTTTAAAATATCAAATGTAAGTGATTTTGTGCATAAAACAAGCAAAAAAATCTGCCAATGGGGTAAGCAAACTTTTCTTGAATTTTTCTTGAATTTACTGTTTAGGAAAGATGTAAAAAAAATTTGCTTGAATGCACAAAATCACTTAAATTTGATATTTTTGGTCTAAAAACTAGACTTATTTTCTTGTGTCATTTTGCTCATCAAAAAAATTTTTTTTTGATATTTTTACTGAAAACAAGACAAAAATACTAAGAAAATGCTTTTTTTTCTTAAATAATTTTTTGCAGTGTGAGCGCTTTTAGTTAAAATAGATCTGATTCCTGTGAAGACAATACTACCTAACCCGATGATGGTGGAAACTATGATAATGCGTGACTGTCAGTCAGTGGCTGTGGGCGGAGCTTTATCAGTGTGACCTCACATTGATAAGAGAATCAAAACAGCATGTTATTAATGGGGATTTAAAAAGGAGTTGGTGTTTTTCATTGTGAAGTGGTTGTGTTTACAAACTGCCAACACACATTAATATCCAAACACTTTGTAAAAGTGGATTTTGCATAATAGGTGCCCTTTAAGAATAAAATGCATGATTTTAGTATTTTCACAGATCTTTTAAGAATTCCAGTTGCTTCAAGGTTTACATAAAATATTTTATGTACTGTATGTTCAAGACTGACAAAATGGACCAGAACAATCATGACAGAGAATTCTGAAACGAAAATTGAAATGATAGGATGCAGAATCATCCTTGAATTTAAGTAGAAATAAAATGTCTATTATGATTTATGTACATTCACGTGCATTTAAAAACAGACTATACTCCGGTCTTAAATGCGTCTGACATGTTTTCTTGTAAAGGAGCATTTTTTAGTCTCTTAGGGGCGGTTTCCCAGACAGGGTTTATATTAGGACTACACTGCAAAAAATTATTTTCAAGAAAAAAATTCTTAGTATTTTTTACTTGTTTTCAGTAAAAATATTTACAATTCTTGGATTGGGATGCTTTTTCTTGATGAGTAAAACGGCCCAGGAAGGTGAATCTGGTTTTTGGACCAGGAGTATCAAGTTTAAGTGATTTTGTGCATAAAACAAGCAAAAAAATCTGCCAATGGGGTTGTTTATTGCACAAAATCACTTAGGTTTGATGTTTTTTGTCTGGAAACTGGACTTGTTTTCGTGGGTCGTTTTGCTTATCAAGGGGGGACATCTTAATTTGAGAATTTCTGGATGTTTTTACTCAAAATAGGACAAAAATACTAATAACTTTTTTTTGAAAATATATTTTTTGCAGTGTATTAGGACATTTAAGGAGTTTTTACAAACATCCTTTACAAAAAACAAGACTGCATCTTTAGACAAAACATTGGTACTTATATGTTAAGATATGTCAGTGCAAGTCATTTAAAAATAAAGTCAGATCAAACATGCATTTTAGTCTGGGACTGGGATAAACCCGGTCAGGGAAACCGCACCTTAGCCTCTTAATGGATTCTGCCAACAAAGCGTTATTTCTGAATGGCCTGATGCCTGGTTTAAGTGAATTTGAAGCATAAGCATCAAATGATGAATTGATGAACATATAATATGTGGTCGAAAGCATTCGGTTAATATAATTTTGCATCTGAGCTCTTCGATTTTAAAATGATCAATTTTGTCCAGTGCTGCTAAAGGGAGTTTTAAAACAATCCAGAAAGCAAGAAACTGTCCCTGCGTCTCTACACCTGAGTCCTATAGTCAGTCTAAATTGCACAAGGACAGAAGGGACACTGTTTATACCCGTGACCTCATTGAATAGGGTGTGTGACCAATTAATTTTTTTTGTCAACTGTGATCTCTTATAACCATTTGCTTGGTTATACGGCCAAGCGTGTGTGTGTTTGTGTAACCAATGTGTACTGTGTATTTTATTGCCTGTATGATGTTAGATGAAAAACTGTCAATGCATGTCCATTACATGGAGATATGTTATATACAAAAGAGCATTTTTTATTATTTTGGGGATCTAATGTATATTGCCTTCATTCTGGTTTGGTAGCACTGATCTAGTTCTGTAAGTATATTCCGAAACAATCATTTTAATAATGCATACTGCAAAAAAAAAACTTTTTTGCTTGGTGTTTTTGTCTTGTTTTCAGTGAAAATATTTTTAGAAGTTCTTGGATTGGGATGTTTTTTCTTGATGAGCAAAATGACCTAGAAAAACAAGTCTGTTTTTTAGACAAAATATATAAACTTTAGGTTAATTAGTGCTTAAATCAAGCAAAAAAACCCTGCAATGGAATAAGAAAATTTTTCTTGAAATAAGTTTACTTTTTTCATAAACACTTAATTAAAAAAATAAAATTCTTATTCCATTGGCAGATTTTTTTTATTTTTTTAAGCACTAATTCGCTTAAAATTTGTTTTTATTTTTTCTAAAAACTAGACTTATTTTCCTAGGTCATTTTGCTTATCAAGAAAATACATCTTGATTTAAGAATTTTTGTATGTTTTTGCTGAAAACGGGACAAAAATACTAAGTAAGAAAGTCATTTTTTGCAGTGTTGATTTATTGTCCATTACAAATGAGAAAGTTGTTTGTCAATTTGCCTTTTAATCAAAATTAGGGTTTTTGATTATTTAAGTGTTTTATTGTTTACTCCTTTTATTTCCATAATCTGACATATTTCCAAGTAAAAATAAAAGATAACAAATACATATTTTGATTATGAAGAATATTATAGCATGGCTCTTAATTTGTATTGATTGCATGGTAAAAAGTAATCTAGGTAGTTGAAGGGAAAGACACTTTATGTAAATATAATTACATTTTTCTTAAATCAGTTAAATATGTTTTAAGCTCAGTGCTGTTTGTTTGATGTCTATTTAACATTGATTTCAATTGTTGCACAACTGTAAATCCTGTATAATGATTCTCATTATAGATTCAAATTCAGCTCTGTTGTTATTAAAAATGTTGATGACCAAACTGTGTATTAGCTTGTAATTGCGCACACACATTCCTGGACCTCAAAATTTTTGTACATCTGAAAGCTGAATAAATAAGATTTTCATTGATATGTGGTTTGTTTGTTAGGACGATATGAAAATATATTTAAAAATATTGAATGTTAAGGGTGCAAAAAAAATTATTATTGAGAAATTCGCCTGAAAGTTGTTCAGATGAAGTCTTTAGCAACACATATTAGTAATAATAAATACATTTTAAGGTAGGAATCTCTACCTAATGTTTTGTTTTTTTTTTGGATAGAAATTGATCCATTTCAACCCATTCAATGTATTTTAATAAGTTTGACATTTATGACACTATAGGCACTTAAAAAAACACACACAAAAAATAAAGGTTTTGCCACTAGTTACTTTATTTGAACATTACAAAACTTTAAAATGTTACTGTAAAATGTGTTTGTTGCAACAATTTCAAGACTTTAATTTTTAAGGAAACATTTTTATAGCCCCTTTCACACATACAAAGGCTTTTTAAAAATGTAATTTTGCAATTCGTGGGTCATGAATGAAGAAATTTCTGATTAGAAACTGAGCAAAATTGTATTCGCAACCATTATTTCATGCATTTAAAATTATACACGTGTACATTTTACAGTCTATAACCAAAGCATTTGATTTTTTATTATTAAAAATTTTAGTTTGCATTTTGCGGTGGGAATACAAAGCTGCGTGTGTGAAAGGGGTTAATAAATAACATCACCGGAAAACTTGCAGTGATTGGTGCACTAGTTAGTTCACTTAACTGTCACAGGGTGAATGCTTGTTATTTTGTTAAATTAAAACAGCAGACGACTTCAAGCCACATCCACACCAGATTCCCACCGAAGTCAGCAGATCCGGCCCAGAGTCGTCTGCTTTTTAGGGTAGCGAATGTTATAAAGTATAATCCTTTTTTGTCTTTGATGACCTTTTATGGGGAGCATTTCACAAAACAACCAAAAAAATAACTGAAATATTTTAATCATGTATAATCTTCTCTAAAGGTTTTAACCCGATGCAAGGCAACACGTCTTCTTTACACTCTGCTTTGGTAAAAACAAATAGATCTGAAATAAACATTTATATACAGGGTTGTGCAAATCTTAGCTTCAAAACAGGCAGACGAAAATAATCGTGTTCTTATTTTAATCCCTGATTATGTGAAACAGTACGATACCAGCACGACTGGTTGCACATCATGCACATACAGAAGTCACACAGCTGTCAATATGTATTAATGGCAAAACAAAGCAAAGAGATCCTGGGACAACTGAATGAGTAAAGAATTTAAAGAAATAGTTCATCCTAAAATAACAATTCTGTTTACATACCCTTATATCTTCCCAAACCTGGTTAACTTTTATGGAAATATAAATTTTGAATATGTATACTGCGATATATATTTTGGACCACTTTTATGATACTTTCATTACGTTTGCGCATTTGGCAGACACATACAGTATATTTAAAGCTATACATTTTATTAGTATGTGTCAAACCCACAGCCTTTGCACTGCAACGCAATGGTTTACAAGTTGAGCTACAGAAACACATTTTTGTTTTAAGCTTGATAACTCATTGTTCATTTTAATTTTTTTCAATTTTTCAAAAATTCGACTTTTATGTTTGACGCACCTGGGTGATTCTCACGAAACCATTGAAACACCACGGCACTAATGATTTTAGCTTTAAAATGTGTAATATAGTAACATTAAAAAGCATCAGAATTAACACAATACTGTGTTCTACCTTGCACAATGTGTGATTTCAACATAAGAATTTATAATTGTAAATTTTATCTCATTTTCTGCTGAAATTCTCATTACCGCAATGTGTCCGGCTGTGTTTGAACATGCGTTATGTTGTAATTTAATCAAATTAACACAAAAATATTAAAAAAAAATAAATGGATGTTTTGCTAGACTACTTTAGATGACAGAAAAATCATTTTTACAGGTAAGATCATTTTTTACAGTTAATTTGAAATATTGTCTTGTCAGAATGCTTACACAACATTTTGATTATCATTACCGCAACATATGCTTATTAAATGTTAATTTAATTAATAGAAGCATAATACTTTGATTTTAAATGCATGTGCAGAATCTCCAAATTATGTTCTTTCAGGTTTGTCATGTCATTTTGAAAATATGTCAGTGTTGATGTTTTCTGACTGTTGCGGTAATGAGATTTTTTAGGACTAATTTTTTAAATTATGTTACAAAAAGTGTTAAATGATAAGTAAAAGTTTTTAAATTAATGTTCCCATTTACTCCAGACTTTGTTTTTCAATGTCTGGTGGGAAAAAAAGTCAATTTAAGCAATTTTTACATTTTCATGCTTGTCATGTTTAAAACCATATTTTCGTGAGAATCACCCACTTATGAAAATCATACATTTTAGAGTGAACTATTTCTTTAATTATTATTTTTTAATATACCGTTCTATTTTGACGTTTTGGTGTCAAAATAGTAAAGGCATCTTCCATAAGGCCCGAAATGGTGCGAAATTCAAGTTGATTTCACATTAAACGGCAATTTTAGTTCTGCTCACATTTTTTTTTCCTAATGAGGAGTGTAAACGGTCCGTCACTTAGACCTTTGATGATCGTCCAGGCTTCGAATCGCGTGAGCCCTTGCAGAGGCGAGTCCTGAATCTGCAGAACCTCATCGCCTGAGTTCAGGCCCTTTTGCTCGGCATCAGTCCCTGCCAGGAGAAAACAGATGCATCATGAACATAAAATATAGAGCTTAGTTAAGATTGATGACAAAGTGAATGGGAAAACAAGACGGCAATACTGTAGATGTTCAGTGTGTTTAAATTTAGCTTCAAAGGGATAGTTCACCTAAAAAGTTAACACAAAGAACATATTTGATTAATGATGAAAGCATTTTAATTTTGGGGTGAACTATCCCTTTAAGATTGATGACGTGGTTAATTTAGTGCATGGGAAAATAAGACTGTAATACTGTAGTTTTGTATGTTCAGTGTCTTCACATTTATCTTCAAAGGGATTGTTCACCTAAAAAATTTAACACAAGAAACATGAAGCAGAAGCACCATTGACTTCCATAGTAGGAAAACCAACATTACCAACATTATGCTGAACACAAAAGAAAATATTAAGCAAATAAAATAATAACGGTTTGTAACAACATGAGGGTGATTAAATGATGACAGAATTTTGGGTGAACTGTCCCTTTAAGGTACTATGTTATTTTTCTACACTATAAGAAAGGATGTGCTACTTTTTTACACATTGTGTGTCATTTTAAAGGGATAGTTCACCCAAAAATGAAAATTCTGTCACAATTTTCTCATCCTCATGTTGTTCTAAACCTGTATAAATTTCTTTATATACAAGATATTTTATTATAAATGATGTTAAGCACACAGCTAATTGTAACCATTGACTTCTATAGCAGGAAACAGAAGCACCATTGACTTCCATAGTACAAAAAAATATTACTTTGGAAGTCACTGGTGCTCAAAATTGGTTTGGTTACCACCATTGGTTAATATCTTCTTTTGTGTTTAGCAGAACACAGAAAATGGGCGATTAATGATGACAGCATTTTAATTTTGGGGTGAACTATCCCTTTAAGATTGATGACGTGGTTAATTTAGTTCATGGGAAAATAAGTCTGCAATACTGTAGTATTGTATGTTCAGTGTCTTCACATTTATCTTTAAAGGAATAGTTAACCTAAAAATTTAACACAAGAAACATGAAGCAGAAGCACCATTGACTTCCATAGTAAGAAAAGAACTACTTTGAAAGTAGATAGTCCTCAAAAACAGTTTGGTTACCAACATTGTTATGCTGAACACAAAAGAAAAAATTAAGCAAATAAAATAATACAGGTTTGGCGATTAAATGATGACAGAATTCTCAACCTTGGGTGAACTGTCCCCTTAAGGTACTATGTTACTTTTCTACACTATACACTGCAAAAAATATTTTCAGGAAAAAATGTCTTAGTATTTTTGTCGTTTTCAGTAAAATAATCTAAATATTCTTAAATTAAGATGCTTTTTCTTGATTAGCAAAACGACCCAAAAAATAAGTTTAGTTTTTAGATCAAAAATATCAAATTTAAGTGATTTTGTGCATAAAACAAGCAAAAAAAAATCTGCCAATGGGGTAAGCACATTTTCTTGAATTTTTATTGAATTTAGGGTTTAAGAAAAAATTTTAAGATTTTTTTTGCTTGTTTTATGCACAAAATCACCCAAACTTGATATCCCTGATCCAAAAACCAAAAAAAAATTTTTGTGGTTGTTTTGCTAATCAAGAAAAAGCATATCAATACAAGAATTTCTAGATTATTTTTACTGAAAACAAGAAAAATGTTAAGAATTTATTTTCTTGAAAATCGTTTTTGCAGTGCAGTTCACCCAAAAATGAAAATTCTGTCATAATTTTCTGAACCTCATGTTGTTCTAAACCTGTATAGATTTCTTAATATATAAGATATTTTTATAAATGATGTTAAGCATAAGGATAGTAACCATTGAATTCTATAGCATGAAACAGAATCAACAATGACTTCCATAGTAGGAAAAAATACTAATTTGGAAGACTATGGTGCTTAAAATGGTTTGGTTACCAACATTGCTCAATATCTTCCTGGGTGATTAATGATGACAAAATTTTAATTTTAGAGAGAACTATCCCTTTAAGGTCCTATGTTACTTTTCTACACTCTTAATAAAGGGTTCGTTACTTTTTTACACATTTTTTGTGTTATGCTATTTAACACATTATGTGTCGTTTTGTGTTGATTTTGTGTTAAAATAAACACAAGTTGTGTTAAAAGTAACCCAGAGATGTTTGTATTCTGGGACAATGCATTTAGTGTGTTGTTCCTAAAATGGTTTTTAACACATCCATTCTGAGAGTGTACAGTCTTACTTTCACTGCTATATCTAGTTTTTAGACCAAAAATATCAAAAATCTTTAAAATTGCAAATGAAAAAAATACGACCAAAATACGAAACAATTTTTTTTTTTTTCGCTCACATACAGTAAGGTGGTTTTTCAGGCAGTTCAATAAAGAACTATATCACATATGGTGCTTTTCCATTGCATAGTTGCCCACGGTTTGGTTTGGGTCAGCTCACCTCACTTTGGCTTGGTTAGCTTTTCCATCGAGTTTAGTAACACTTGCAGTGGGAGGGATTATAGGCGTGTCTTTATATTTGCGCTGCCTACTGCGGTAAAAATCATACAAGTTAGAGCATGGTTGTACATTCCCATACATTTATTTATTTCTCAGTCCGCCACAAATTTAAAATTGACCACCACAAATAGTTGTTTGCACACCGCGTTTATCACTAGCTCTATCTCACATGACAGTTTCTATAAAAACACCTGTCGACGCGCTCCGCATAGCCTCATTTAAGTTGCATTTAAGCATATATGCGGACGTGCGCGTCGCGAATGTGCCGCCACAAACTGCAAGTCTTTAAAAAAAACTGTTATGTGTTCCTGATTCACAACCTGTGGATGTTTTTCATCGCTAAAAGGGAGTTTGGGAACTTATAGCAGAGCACAGATGACAACAGGTTTACTCGAGATAGCGCAAGCTAGCATGAAGGTAAAGCTAATCTTACATTATAGCGAGGACGCTGGTAGTGACGATTCTCTCAGACCAATCAGTGATCTACAGTGTTTTCACGTCACGTTTTGGTATCAGCTCGGGTCGCTTGGAAGTGGAAAAGCCCTCAAAAGTAAACTGACCCAATGCAAACCGTGTGGTACTATGTAATGAAAAAGCGCCAAAAAGTGCATGTAACTCGCAGATCACCTGACATGCATAAATGTCACATGATCATTCTTCAAAAATGCGAAGTCACATACTATAATCTCTGAGAAACACCAAATACATGACAGCTCCCAAGTGCAAGGGGCTTGTCTGTGTCTCTTTCGAATAAAAATGTGACTTCTCGAATGACTAAACGCAAGAGGAATATTTTCATTATGCGGTTTAGTCGCATAACATCGGTTAATGGAAATATTTAGAAAATATCGCAAAAGTTTTGCGCAAATCTGTACGATGAAATTACGTGAATGTTTTGAATAAAGTTTCTGTAATGTTCTGACCTGTAAATATTCTGTTGACAGTCAGTGGTCTGTCTCCGTTAATCGAGCCTTTTCCACCCTCGAGACTAAATCCAATGCCACCTGCATTCTTCTCCAACTCGAGAGTTACAACTTCGCCTCCGTCATCTCCTGTGAGACGTTGCGTCACAAATCATAGAATTAATAGTATAATGTCAATTTACAAACATGTGTTGTTATATTAGCACTTTATGGCGAGGTTTCCCAGACAGGGTTTATTCTAGTCCCAGACTAAAATGCATGTTTGAGCTGCCTTAATTTAAAACATCTTGCACTGACATATCTTAACATATATCAGTACACATATATGCACACCACAGGTTTATTTGTAAATATTACTTAAATGTCCTAAAGAAACTAAGGCCTGATCAATCTAAACCCTGTCCAGGAACCCGCCCTTAAGTGCTTACAAGCACTATTCAAAAAGCATTAGCTTTATAAACACAAGACCCACCTGTGAAGCTGTTGTCTGCCCCACTGCTGCAGCTAAACTCATTAGCGTTAGCATCTTTGCCCTCCGCATCTTTATTCTTGCACACCACCACCACCGCCTGCTTCATGTTGCGGGCTTGCCTGAGTATCGTCGTGGCATCGCTGTGCGTGATGTTTTTCAGTGTTTGCCCATTGATGGACAAAACTTCATCGCCTCGCTCTATGGTGCCCTCCTGAGCGGCCAGGCCACTGGGAAAAACCCTGTGGACCTGAAGGAGGAAGATTTGGTACATTGGTGGAGTGAAATTAATACACTTTGATCCAAAAGAACCTGCTAATTCAATTTAGATGTGTTGCTAGCATTAACCACAGACAGTTTGCACTCACAGATATGGTGACCACATGACCACATGATGTATTTGCATCTTCGAACTTTGCACGGAGATCGTGTCACTTCAGCTATGAATTATTTAATTACTTTAAAATAAAAACAATTTATTTCATTTTTGAACTGTGCACCGTTTTTGTCCTTTTCAAAGCTGGACAGTGCAAATCCCAATTCATTTGGATGTTGTTTTTCATGGTTGGAGTGACATGAGGTTTGTGCATTTACGAGCATCAAGTATTTGAACGTTTGCTAATTGTCTATTGACGGGTGAAGTACATTAACCGTGGTGTTGAAGATGTGGAAGCATCACTCACTGTAGTCGCTTTGTTCTCTAGATCGATACCTCCAGCGATGCTGAAACCCAAGCCAGCTCCTTCCTCTTTATGCAGAATCACAACGTGGATGTCTTCCAGTTGCTAATGGATGTTAAGAAAACCAATTCAGTCTTGTTTCTGGACCATTTTGTGGTTGGTGGGTTTGAACACCCTTTGTAATGTGGCTATACCGAATATCCATAACGGAATATCCATACTGTAACCCATTTAGCATAGCAGTCATTATGAAACATGCTAGAGAATGAGCTGCATTTGAGAATTCGTTTTATAAACACTTCTTTAATAGTTTCCAGGTGGGCTTTTATCTGCTTGTGCTGTAGCCCAGGGTTGGTCTGTGGTCCCACGAGCCCACTATCAGCTAAGATGAGCGGATGATTGGGCTAAAATAATTTAGTAGGCTATATAACACAAACCAACACGTGGTTTTGCTGTACTATTTAAATAATTCAAAGAGTACTCTAATAGCAAATGATGTGCCATATTCTCTTAAAGAGGTCTTTGATGTGATGTGAGACTTGAGGTCTCTGACAGTTTGACATTCCAGGGCATTAGCCCATTATTCCGGACTATATCCAAACCGAGGAATACAGCCATTCATTTAGCTTAGCATAAAACATTTAGGAGTCACCTAATACAACCTCCTTCATTCACTTTTTCGAGCACTTTTGTCTCTATAGAGAACTGGCTGTTCTTTAGTCACACCTCTCGTACATATTAAAGTTTACACGGCAAAATGTGGAAGTAATGAAAAACAGACAAAACCATGTACTTTGTGGTTCGTGTGATTACGGAACCAGAGAGTCGCTCACCCTTAGCGTGTCTTCATCCAGATCCTTGACTTCCTGAATCATCTGCTGGATCTCCTCCGGCGGAAGGGCTGAGATCATGGATTGGGCACAGACCGCCGAAGCTGAGTTTAGGGGGCGTTCGGGTGTCTCTTCTGGCTTCTCACAGTCTTCCCCTCTCTCAATAGTGCGCTCTCTCAGTTCGGCCAGGCTGTGGACCAGGAAAAGTATAGGTCGCTATTACCACTAAAACTAAATTTGGGACCCTGCCAAGAGGATGTTGGTTTTACAGCATAACACATTTAAAAAGACTCATGACTACAGTTGCTTGAAGTACAAGCTGATTTTATGTGTCATTTGCACATGTTGCGACCAATTTCCTAACATCACAAAGTGTTTTATATAAAGACTCTTCTGGGTCAAACATGCTTCATTTGTTTCTCCCTAAAGTGATAAGATATTCTCAGATTATCTGCATACAAAACAGTACTATGAAAGGGTCTGTTGTGTGTGAGTAATGCAACCAAGCTGCATGTCCTTTTCTTGTTTCATTTAAGAACAGACTCTCAAATTATTCAAATCTGTGCAATGCCTTTATCGTACGGGCAGCTTTCAACATGAAACCATTTGGCATTGTTGGCTCTGGTCCGTGTGATTTTATCCAAACTCAAGCAATACTGTGTCAAGCAAATGTGTAAAGCTTTAATCCTGCAAGTGCATCTATTTGAACAATCAATATCCTTTGCGATTACACATACCTTACAGAGAAACCCCTCTCATTGGTCTCTACGGTCGGTGGGGGCTTTTCGCTTGACGAGTCTGCCTCTACAGGATTATGAATAGGGGATCCTGGTGGGGCACCCCAGGGGTTTCCAAATCTCACACAAGGAGACTGAGGCAGTGACTGCATGGACCGCATCAGAGCATTGGACACCTGGTTGCTGAAAGACAAGATGATCCCCAGACTTTCCCCTTCCAGGCCACATTGACTGGGGGCATCTGATGGACTGAGGGGTAGACTCTTGGTTCTCAAACTTACGGCGTGAGTGCCAACACCTTCGGATGAATATGGCTTTTCTGAAGTACCTTCTTTTGAACTGCTTGATCTTCGTGGGACGTGGCTTACAGGGGAAGAAGGTTCTTGCTCGGTCTCAGCAACTGGGGAAAGCTCTTTCGAGATACTTGTGGACTCACGAGTGGGTTCCTCATCGAGTATTGGCTCACAGGACTCTGAAGTGATATTTAAGCCAAGAGAAGTAGATTGCTTTTCTTCCTCTAGAGTATGGGGGTCTGAAGCGATATTTGAACTTAGGGAAGCTGATTCCTTTTCTTCCTCTAGAGAATCGGGGGCTGAAGCGATATTTAAACTTAGGGAAGCCAATTGCTTTTCTTCATCTAGAGTATGGGAGTCGGAAGCGATATTTAAACTTAGGGAAGCCGATTGCTTTTCTTCCTCTAGAGAATGGGGGGCTGAAGCGATATTTGAACTGAGGGAAGCTGATTGCTTTTCTTCCACTGCAGGCTGTGTGGAAGCAGAAATTGTTGGTAGAGACTGGCAGTTATCATTATTTTCTAAGTTACTGGTGACAACCTTGGTTCTCCCTGTATTGCTATAGTCTGCTGTCTGTGTTTTAGCTGTCTTCTCTATTGGAGGAGGGCATGTTGCTGCGGCCACTCTCCTGCTTGGCCTTTCTGCTGCTTCTGCATTTGAGAAAGTCTCAAACGAACTGATCTTCTGCCTAATTGACAAATTGCCTCCTGATGAAGCACTCCTCAGACCACTCCCAAAGGTTCTTCCGGTGTCCTGGCTCCGGATGTCCGGTTGTTTCACAGCCTCTTTAACTGGTTTTCCAGACTTAATGTTCTTCAGGCTCTGACGTACCCACGCAGACTTCGGAGCCACCGGGGGCCCTTTTTTAACATTGGGTGTCTGTTCGGAAGATGAGTCCGAGGTGACGTTTGTGCTTTCTGGAGGTGTGCCATTAACCTCATTATCCCCATTAAGGTCACTCATGGTTTTGGAACAGTACGACTGGTTCTCCGGGCTATCTGTGATCTTGACCCAGGGATCAAGTTGTTGATCTGTACTGACCTCCACACGAGCCTGCCGTCTCAAACCGACCCGTCTGCTCGGACTACACACGGGTGAAGGGCTTTTTGGACCTGTAACATTATGTAATAGTGTTCAGATGTATTTCCCTTTAATGAGCAGCCAAACAGAGAAGTGCAAAGTAAAAAGCAGTAACCCACAAACTGTCACAGAATAATTTTTGCGTATTCATTTAAAAATATAGCAATTGCAAATGTTATTTTATTTTGGAAAACATAGCTTTAGAATATTCACATGTTCTGTTATTAGTAGAGTCAGGAAATGAAAAAAACCATCATAGGAAGTAAGTTTCTTTTCATTTCTTAATCTTCAAAACAATAATATGAATGAAATGTCTAAATTCAACCTATATACACATATATTACTAATAATGTTATTTGGAAAAAAGATGAATATTGACAGGTTGTATTAGTTCATGTATTAGTTTATGTCTGACATACCTCCGTGTTCTCTACCCCCTCTGTGTGTTGTGTCACTTGTGTCAGGTTTAGTTTCAGAGATACATGCAGACGCTTTACTTCCGACTTCTGAGCGTTCAACCACTTCCTGTCACAAAAACAGGAAAAGATTGCCTGATTTTAAGTACAAAAATTTGAAAAGGTGTAGAAATACATCCGGCATTGTTTCATCATGCGTAAATGCAACCATAGACATGCAAAACTTCCAAACATTCACATGAAGACAAAAACATAAACACCAAAATCCTACATTTGATCAAATCAAATGGGTGCACCAATGGGGGAGATGAAATATATGATGAAGTGCAAAAAAATATGTAACATTGGAACAAATCAAAGGTTTCATCACCAAACACCAACATAAACCAGTCCAGAAAGAGGAAGTATGGATTTCTACGTACATTGTTAAACAGAAGCCTTGAGATCTTTCTCAAAGCCCTGTACAGACTGCAGAAAAACTAGATGCATGTGGAGAGATCAAAGACAGAATGAGGCTGTGAATGGTTTGAATGATTTTAAATGATGACACACAAATTTGTATCAATATGCAAACAAATGCATCATTGCATTCGTTTTGATACAGTGTGTCAAACTGTAGTTTCCTGTAGATGCGTGCTGATGATAATACTGACATTGCAAAACTCATGGAGGATCGCACCTTAGCCAATCACGCTTTGACTTACTCAAATACCATTTATGGGCAATGCATGTGCTGCAGAGTAAAATCCGCCTACTTGGCCACATCGGAAGAGAGCAAACAACAACAAAAAAATTGTTTTACATCTTAAACAGGAATAAATACCTTATATTTAAATATATACAAACTTTGTTTGCTTGTCTAAATCAAATCAAATTTCATGTTTGCATTTAAAAGTGCATTTAATTTATACAACCAGACAGCAGACGAATCCGGGCCGGATGCGCTGACTTCGGCCCCGGATCCGGCCCAGAGTCGTCTGCTGTCCGGGCAGCTATAATATTTATATAGCTATAAATTGCTACCTGGCAGTTGCTTTGAGAAGCCAGTAGATCCTTCTCTCTCACTGGAGAACCTTGACTGGAGCAACTCGAATCAGTCAGTTCGTCCTGACCGCTAACGTCTTGTCGTCTGCAGCATCTCTGTGTCTGATTTGCTGGTCCTGGCATTGAGTTTCTCACCACACCTCTTGGTTGTTGTTCAGTGAAATTCACTGGACATTTATAAGGAACGTTATAGTCATCGTCGGTAAATGGAGACAGTCTGTTATTGAGTGAAATATCACTGTTGGTGGTTAAGGAGACGTCCATGCTCTGTACTCTGTTGACGTGATCAGGTTGTAGGAAGGAATGAGTGCTGACACTCTCAGGGATACAGCGATGACTGTAGGCACCTTCACTGCAGGACCGGATCATGGGCTTCTGTGCCCGTCTACAATTTAACTGGTTTGAGCTCCGGTCTAGACAGCGGACGCACTTCTGTCTGCTGTGAGGACAACCTTCTGATCTCCTCAGACCTGAGATTAGATAAGAAATGAATGTAATGCCCAATCTTTACAGTCACTTTTTCATTTGTATGCAAATGTGATCCTGGACTACAAACCAATCTTAAACAATGTATTTTTGGCTATTGCTCACTTTTTATTTTATGTCAAAAAATATGAGGATATTACATAAAGATCATGTTCCATAAAGATATTGTGTACATTTCCTACCACAAATATATAAAAATGTATTTATCAGTTGTAATGTGTTGCAAAGGACTTCATTTGTACAACTTTAAAGGTGTATTTTTTTTCAATATTTCAATTTTTTGCATACTCAGATTCCAGATTTTCAAATAGTTGTATTGTAATAGTTGTATATGTTGTCCTATCCTACCGAGCCCCTAAGGTGACATTGGAGTAAAAAAATCTAAAGTTTAGTTTCATGTGCTCACGCAAAACCTTCATGTGCAGATTTTTTTAAAGTTTAGTTTCGCATGCTCACGTAAAAATTAAAACAATAGCAGTGTTTAATTTAGGAATAGATAGAGTCATCATTTGATCATAATACAGTATATTGGTAGTGTGGTTTTATATGGGGGAAAACAAATCCAGTTTACAAGAGTTTCCCGTTTTTATACTAAATTAAAATAAAATGTTGTTATTTGTCAAGGCATTCACAGAAAGAAAATACTTAGTGGTTTTTAAGTCAGTGATGGACACCATTTTTATTAGAAAGACTTTCAGCTGTAAGTCTGAATATAAAAAGTCCAAAAATATTATAATAAATGTATGACAAATATTAATGTCCAAGCAATGTCTAAAATTAAAAACAAAAGACTTGAAGGCTCAAACTTGTGGCCTAAAATTATAAAACAAAAATTGTATATTTTTTTAAATTGAAAGTTGAATAAAATATGTATGGTTTGTTAGGATAGTACGGAGCCCCTAAGGCGACATGGAGCAAAAATTAAATAAAGTTTAGTTTTGCGTGCGCACGTGAATCTATCACATGCACACTTGAAAGCGAAAGTTTCACGTGAGCACGCGATAGATTCACGTGCGTACGCAAAACTAAACTTTATTTATTTTTTGCTCCATGTCCCCACAGGGGCTCCACACCATCCCAACAAGCCACACACACCCCATTCAGCCCTCAATTAATTTTTTTTATCACAATTATTGTTTTATTATATTAATTATTGTTTAATCACAATTATTGTTTAAGTTCGGGCCTCAAGTTTGAGCCTTCAAGTCTTTTGTTATTTAAACATTTTAGGCATCACTTGGACACCAACATTTAATTTACATTTACTATAATATTTTTGGACCCTTCCATTCAGACTTACAACTGAAAGTCCCTCCAACAAAAATGGTGTCCATCGCTGACCCAAAAACCACTAAGTAATTTCTTTCTGTGAATGCCTTGTCAATGACAACATTTTATTTCGATTTAGTATAGAAACGGGAAACTCTTGTAAACTGGATTTGTTTTCCTCCATATAAAGCCACACTACCAATATACTGTATTATGATCAAATCTATTCCTAAATTAAACACTGCTATTGTTTTAATGCATGCATATGATGTCATTTCCACAGATGGACGATATATTTCTCAAAATAGTGGTTGCATGCCTGTGAAGTACTGTACTTGTTTAGTCATTATTGTCTTAAATCTGTTAAGCTGGCAATGAACCGCTGTGGTCTGAAAAAATGCCCATGTGTTTTTACTAAAGAAGAGAAAGACTTCACATGGGATAATTTTGTTGTATTTAAACCACATCAGGTCATATATATTTTTTTTGTAAAACCAGCGAATTGGGGGTCGAGTCAAAGTCAATTTTTGCGACTTAAAGGGACAGTTCACCCCAAAATTAAAGTTCTGTCATCATTTATTACCCTCATGTTGTTTTGAAATTATATGAGTTTCTTTATTCTGTTGAACACAAAAGATTATATTTTTATAAACCCATTGACTTCCATAGTATTTGTTTTTCCTACTATGGAAGTCAATGGGTACCATCAACTGTGTGGTTACCATCGTTTATCAAAAAAACTTTTTTTGTCATCAACAGAATAAAGAAACACATCCAGGTTTAGAACAACATGAGGGTGAGTTAATTCATTTTTGGGGGCGAACTATATCCTTTTAGCATGACTCAAATATATAAAAATATAAGCCAGACAACATACTGTTGTGAAATCCATCCATACTCCACTGACTTCGGTCTCTCCTGAGTTTACTGTGTTCAACCGCCTGAGCGATGGCTTCATTTAACTGCTGCTCTGAAACCTTCATACACACAAAAACATCATTTACACAACATTCGTAAACTTACTGTGCGTTCATACCAGACGCGAATGTTAGTGATGTAGGACTCGAGACCGATTTCTGCTTTCTCAGACTCTTCTCGAACTTGTTCTTTCAAAGACTCGGTCTCGGACCACAGTGGGAGGAGAAGGACTCATAATTTCAGACCAAGTCAGCGAGACCAACTAATTTTAACAATAATAATAATAAAATGCAATGTTGACGGGCATTATTTGAAAATGACATCCCATGGTGCAATGCAAAGATACTGCCATCAGAGTCATTTATTTATCTCTAGAAAAATAGGCAGAAGATGCATGTGGTAGAAACTGCATGTGGTAGAACCGATACTATGTATCAGCGATCTCACAGGCTGAAGATAGTACGATCTAGTACGGCATATCGCCCAACACTAGTGCAAATATCCACCAAAGTTACGATTTTTCAACTAGTGTTGAGCGCGTCAAACGCCCCAAAACGATCATTCACACCGCAGGATGTCTGTTGCGTCTTTGCATTGACTTAACATGTAAATCACTCACACTTAATGCTTCATTCGCATCTGGTGTGAACGCACCATTAGACTTAGATCAAATAAATACACGTGTTTACACTGCAAAAAAAATTATTTCAAGAAAAACATTTCTTAGTATTTTTGTCTTGTTTTCAGTAGAAATATCAAAAAATTCTTAAATTAAGATGCTTTTTCTTGATGACCAAAACGACCCAAGAAAATAAGTCCAGTATTTAGACCAAAAATATCAAATTTAAGTAATTTTATGAATAAAACAAGCAAAAAAAATCTGCCAATGGGGTAAGCAAATTTTTCTTGAATTTAGTGTTTAAGAAAAATGTTCAAGATTTTTTGCTTACCCCATTGGCAGATATTTTTGCTTGTTTTATGCACAAAATCACTTAAATTTGATATTTTTGGTCTAAAAACTAGACTTATTTTCTTGGGTCGTTTTGCTTATCAAGAAAAAGCATCTTAATTTAAGACAAAATACTAAGATTTTTTTTCTTGAAAATCATTTTTTGCAGTGCACATTCATAACGAAGAGTCAAACATGCATGTGACTTCTCTTAGTAAATCTGTCCCGTGCCGCTCTATTACATTATCCTACCGAAAGAAAAACTTAAACCTACTTTTGGGTCGGGGTGTCGACTGATGATGATTTGGACCGGGCCCGGGTTGCACTGACTCAGAACTGTGTACACATCATTCAGTGTCATGCTACAAACCACCGTGTCATTAATCTCCATGATCTCATCGCCACATCTGATGGCACACACAGAAAAAGACATCAAAGTAACGTTAGGCTGAAATGAATATGACATTTAGGTTCGGACGAAATGTTGGGTCTGTACCTTAAACGTCCATCCATGTGGGCCACTGATCCTGGAGACAGCGTATGAATGTAGATTCCCGGACAGCACCCAGCTGAAGGAACACAGCACAGCCCGATACCTAAACCTACACCGAACTCTGAGCAAATAGACAAAACCAAATATTAAAGGGGCCATGTCACAATACTTTTTTAAAATGTAAAATAAATCTTTGGTGTCCCCAGAGTACACATGTGAAGTTTTAGCTCAAAATACCATATAGATAATTTATACTAACATGTTTAAATTGATACTTTGTAGTTGCGAGCAAAAATGTGGCATTTTGGGTGTGTCCTTTAAAATGCAAATGAGCTGATGAAATTCACTGATCTCCATAATGGTGGTTTGTTGCAATTGAAACTCAATTGTGCTTTGAATTATTTTCTCTCTTTCTTTCTCTCTGCACTAAATGGCAGTGCTGTGATTGGATAGTGCAGATTAAGGGGCGGTATTATTATAATAAAATCTCCTTATGACATCATAAGGAGAGCAATTTCAATGACCTAATTCTTCATGTGCTTGCAGAGAATGATTTACCAAAACTAAGTTATTGGGTTGATCTTTTTCACATTTTCTAGGTTGATAGAAGCACTGGGGACCCAATTATAGCACTTAAACATGGAAAGACAGATTTTCAAAAATCGTCAACATCCATTTTGTGGTACACAACAGTCTCTGCAAACCGGTCACTTCTTCAGTAAACTGAATGACTGCATAAGCACTTTTATAAACTATAATTAACAATGTCCAGCACTTAATTACCTGCTTGTCAACAAGAACTACAAAAAAAATATGAGCTGATAATAAACTCTTTAAATCGTTATAATGCCGTTAATTTAGCCTGACAACCGCTTATATTTGTGTTACACAGAAAAAGCTACAACATAAGCCTACAAATGATATAAAAGTAAATAAAAGATTTTAATCTAATTTCGGATCACATACTGTAAATCTTCCTCACTGTAACATAAGTTTTGTATTAACTTAAAGGCACAAAATGTAATTTTCACCACTAGAGGTCGCTAACCAATTGCGCAGCTTGGTGACGCTATTAGAATAGGATTAGTGTTCAACGTCGATAGGAATCGATACGACATGACTTATGCTAGACGTTACTACCGCATTTCGTGTGCTGTTTCGCGCAAACTAAACTTAACCTTCATATATTAACATACATTTAAAAATGTATTTCAGGGGCAAGCATAATAAAATTTAAAGTAATTTTACAATCCATACAGCAAAAATATATTTTTTTCCTGACCAAAATATATTTGAAATGCTAAATGCTAAATACAAGTATATTTTGGAGTTAACTATATATAAAAAATATATATTTTATTTGAACCTTTTTACCATACAGGTTTGTAACATAAACAAAGCTTTTCTTTCAATGCGACAGGAATGTATTTCCTATTTTTAAATGCTTTGAAAAATATTTATTTTTAAAATATATTCCAGCAAAATATATTTTTTGGCCATTTTTGTATATTTTGACAATATACGGACATGACAACATTGACAAGATATGTATTTGAATTTATGCTGTTATGCAGGGCGTGAAAAGGAAGCGTTTGATTGATGTGTGACATGAAGCTTCAGAAACAGCTAGTTGTGTCATCACAGTGTTTATCGCATCTGAGACAGTGTTAGGACAGAAACAAACAAACTTAACACAAACACAGATGCTGGCCAAGGCATAGCAAATATGCAACCCTTATGATATCCTTCAAATGATGAACCAATAAACCAGATTATTATTATTACACGACTAACTTCATAGTATGCATATTGGCATTTGTGAAATTACCAAATAATAAAATAAATGAGAAAACTCCAGACAGTTTATGCTAATGCATGTTATCAGCCTATAAGAAAAATCACTTTTACACCAGGACTGGCACCTGAGCTCGGACCTCATCGTTAATCTGCATTATAAGACTAATTAGCATTTTAACCCAGCCCACAAGTGTATATGTTGACATGGATGCTGACCTTTCTGGAGGGTGATTTCCATCATGACCCTGTCCTGGGGCTTCGCAGGGTTACCGAGGCAGTTATATTCTCCCAGGTCAGCGCTGGCTCGGCTTATACCCGTGCTGGAGCTCAGAGATCTGGATCGGCACAGCTGAGACACCTGCCCTTGACTGCCCGGCAGAGCTCCCACCCGCAGACTGGTCCTCACCACCAGCGTTAACAAACCCTTCTTCACTTGCTTCAGATAGAGATGCACAGGTTATTGCTTGGAAACATAAAGTAGATGACATTCACATAATCACAGTACGCATACAGACATTTGTGATATTACCAAATGTTTAGCTATTTTATGTATAATTATATACATTGAGAGTCAGCTGACATTAGCTTAAAGGGTCACTATTTTATGAGCTAATTTTCCAGCTCCCCTAGAGTTAAAGGTGCAGTGTGTAAATTTTAGCGGCATCCAGTGGTGAGGTTGTGAATTGCAACCAACGGCTAAGTCGACTGCTCACCCCTCGTTTTGAAACGCATAAAGAAGCTATGGTACCCGCCACTGGAAAAACATGTAATCGACGTAGACAACTTAGTAAAAACAAGTTTGTCCGTTAAGGGCTTCTGTAGAAACATGGCGGCACAAAATGGCGACTTCCACGTAAGGGGACCCTCTATGTATTTAGATAAAAGTAATAAAAACATAACAATTCATTATAAAAAGGTCTTTATACACCCCTGATCAAATAGTTTTGTATATTATTTTGCATTTCTGTCAAGAGATCCTTCTTAAAATTACACACTGCACCAAAAAAAAAATGGATTTATACCTTTTTGGAATCCATTCAGCTAATCTCCAGGTCTAGCATAATACATTGAATCTGATTAGTCCATTAGCATTGTGCTCAAAAACGACAAAAGAGTTTGGATATTTTTCCTGTTTAAAACATGATTCTCCTGTATTTACATCGTAAGAAAGACGGAAAATTAAAACTTACGATTTTCTAGGCCGATATGGGCAGGAACTATACTCTCATTCTGGTGTAATAATCAAGGACTTTGCTGCCGTAACATGGCTGCAGAAGGTGCAATGATATTACACAGCGCCCGAAAATAGTCCCCTTGGTAACTTTCATTAGCATGGGACTATGTTCACGCACTGCGTAATATCATACCTATTCGTAATAATTCGTACGGCCACATATGCACGTTATTGTTATCGATTTGTATTTGTCCCTGTGATGTTGGGGTTAGAGGTGGGATTTCATAATTGTTTTTATTTTTCGAATAATCATACTTTTTTATGATTAACTTTGTACGAAATTCATATGAATTAGCCGACCTGTAAAATACGTACGAATTCCTGTAAAGCCCGGAATACACTGCACGATTATTGGCTGTCCCAGACGAAAGATTGCCATCGTGAAACAATCGCCGCGATTTCTGTGATCGTGGCTCTTCATCGGTGGACCTATGTCGTACAATGAGAGAGGTTCAAAGACGGCTGTTTTCCCGGTCTTGTGCCCAAAGATAGCCTACGATAGTTTTCTGAAATGTCAGAAATTCGGCATGATCACCGCACAGTGTGTTTGCTGCTATGACCTGCCACGAGGGCATGCTGGTGACGTTGCGTTAACGTGTGACGCAGCCGCCGACGCTTCCGTGTCATCATCGTACAGTCTACGTGCTTGTCGTAACCGAGTTTAAACGATCCATGTCGCACAGTGTGATAAGTTAATGATCTTATAAGAGGGCAAAAATCCTGCAGTGTATTCCGGGCTTAACTTCCTTGGCAGCTAACCCAGGACCATTACTGCTAACGAAAATCTCTACCTATTGAGTTAAAGGGACAGCGATCATTTAAAATTTCTTCGGCATGTTTAGGTAATTTGATTTAGTTTTAACAGCAGTGTCCTACACCATTAGCTAAATTTAAAACATTTTATCAAAAATTCTCCTCAATATCAGCACAGAAATGATTTTCTGTCTCGCTCTAGTCATCAGCGTTTAATAACACATATTAGTTTATTAAAAAAATATGTTTGTTATGTAATAATAGATCACATTTAAAATATGCACCTATGGAGGTGATGTCACTCACTTTAAACTTCTGTAATGCATCTTCGTGGGTCAAACCGTGAAGAGATTCACCATTCAGTTCCAGTATTTCATCTCCTGTAAAGCAGAAACAGTAATAGAGTTACCTAATATAATATTTCGTCCCGCTTCCGGCTAATGCATCATTTCGAACATCCCGTCTGGATAGATCCTGATAGATATGCTCATCCATTACCAATTACAGTGTGATATTTAACTAGCAAGTCCACCTTCCTGTAGCCTTCCATCAGCGGCTGCAGCTCCCCCTGGAAAGATGGTTTTCACGTAAATCCCCATCGGTCCATACATGCTGTCTCTGCCTCCAACTATACTGAATCCCAAGCCCTAAAATACATGTTTGTTTCAATATCACTTTAGGGGCTTTTAAATACAATGCGATGACTTTTATACATTTTCAAGTGTCCAATTATTTAAAAGGAACAATGTAGTGTACAGTATATAATATAGGCAGACCCAGACTACAAATAATAGTTAGCCAATCAAGTAAGTTTGACATTTAGACCCTGCGTGTATGACACCATAATGTGTTTTCCAACCTTGCCGTGGCCCTTCATGAGGACGATGTTGGAAATGATAAAAGCTTGTACGCTGCTGCATGAGTGGACCAAATGTGCAGAACTGAGAGAGCGAGATGGTCTGACCACTGCCTGCAGAAACAGAGAACATACAGTAAACAGACTAACCAACTAACTAATATGGTAAGCAGATTAATGGCCAACAGGTTTACATTTTGTGAAATTCAGCAGAGCAAATGTGAGTTAGATGTTGTGGTCATATTTGTGTTAGACGTGCAGTGTGATATTTATTAATATAGCCACTTTGCTGATGGGAACGGGAAAGCACTTCGGAAGAGCACTTTTAGAGGAATAGAGATTCTTAGAGCACTTACTGTAACCACCATTTATATGATTACCAGTGTAATAATTCCATTATCACATAAAACGCAACTGTGAAAGGTAGTTTACTGTTCAGATAACATTCAGAAAAGTCGCAGAATCGAAGCAAAGAGACGAATTCAATTATTTCAATTTGTTTGTTTGTTTGTTTATTTGCTGATGTACCTCTAAGACATTTACATGTAAATGATCTATATGATATGATTGGGTAACAATAGCCGTGTAAAGGGCCAATCACATTAAAACGATAAAGATAAAAAATATAATAAAAAAAAAATCGTTTTATTTTAAAGAGAATTGCAGAGTTCACACAACAACTATAACGATAAAGATACAAGTAGGGGTGGGCGATATGACTGAAACCTCTATCGCGATAGGATTCGTTTTATATCATAATAACGATATGTATCACGGTAGAGATTTTTTGTGTTATTAAAATCTTTAATACCATAACAATTTTCATAATTCTCACAAAAACCTGATACAAGCATTAAAAGAAAATAAAAACAAACAAAACTCAAGCTCTCTGAAGATAAACAGTCAGTGATAAAGTAATGATAATAAATAATTATGTATGTATGCATATATATTTTTTTATTTAAGGTAGAAAAGTGATTTGGTCAAGAGCAGTGGAACAAAATTAGGTAACTTCCCCTTTAAGACCAAAGTCCGAACCTTACTTACACATGCGCTTTCTCTTAAGCTCTAACTGGTCGTGTTTTTGATGATACTTGCAAAGGCGGGAATTTTGACACATATATGTATTTAAGGCCAAAAAAGCGGGAAAATGCTCACAAGCGTTATGAGCAGCGGTTGCGCGACTTTAAAACTGCGGTGTTTAAATATGTGTACAAACGTCACGTACAGGAGTGTGACGTGGTCGTGTAACCTCGATAGAGACGATCTCTATCGGTTGACAAATTTCTACCAGTTAATCATGTCTACTGGTTTATCGCCCACCCCTAGATACAAGGAATGATATCGTTGGGATAACTTGCTGAGCAATTTTTTTTTTACTGATGAACGATAAACGAATGGCAGCCAATCAAATCTATTTGAATTTAAAGTGCACCTGCATTTGAAATGACAGATGACTCTGTGTAGAAGCTCATTGCTGAGGTCCATTACATATAATAACTTAAAATTGACTTCACAACGGTTTTTTGTTACTACACTAACAATAACCCCAAAAGGTAAGATATTAGATTAACAAACTAGATTCACTGTTTAGAGTTATGTGAAACGCAGTGTGTTGAGGAAATCTGCTGGTAATAGCCGCTGTAAATGCAACAAAAAGAGCATATTTATACATTTAATGACGTGAACAATTACAAACGTTTTTATTGAAATATTAGTTAATGCCATTGAATTTACTCCAAATTAAGGGTAAATGATTTGCGCGAGTACTGTGCCTTCGCGAGCGAATTAGCATAAAGTTATCGTCTGGTGGTGTGGATGCTAACGTTATAATGTGAACGTCCCCCTACTGTTTGTGTGGCCCAATAGAGTGCCGCAGGGATGACATACTGTATTTTTGTAGGTCAACCAGGAAGTTATCGGGACACTGGTTCAATCACCATAAAAGCCCATAAATGTTTCCATAGACTTTTGCTTTACCGCAAAAAATAAGCTCTGTGTTTAACAAAGGTTTATGACACTTACACGTTTCGCCCAACAAGATAATCTTCACAGATGTCTAGGTTACATGCGAACTACACCACGTTCTCTCGACATCAACATCATCACCACCAAGCTTCTGACAGCTCTTTCAAACTTTAATAAACACATTTAAAAACATGTTTACTAATAAGGGTGTTTTTTGTTGGTAATTGTGCCCATGTTGCAATATTTTTGAGACGTATTACTGGTGTTTTATGTTATAGAATAAAATGTGAAAATATCTTCACCCAAGATCTTATTTAAGGAGTTTAACCCTTATATTATGGTCCGGGTCAATTTGACCCATTTTGATAATTAAGCTGTCGGAAAAAACAGTAAACCTGTGATTTTATTCTTGAAACTTTGTGAATGTGTCTCATTTATGGCCATGAACATGCATGCAAAGTTAGAATACGCTGATATGTTTTAAAGTGTACGCAAATAATTTTGTAACAATTTTGAGGTTCGCGGGTCAATTTGACCCATAATTGTTTTGTTTCAAAGACACTGTACAGACCCAAATTAAATATATGTTTTCAGTGTTTGTTGCTATATTGGTGTTTTACGATCCTGAAATGGGGTAAAATGCTTCTACTCACTCTTTTCAGTACTGGAAAAGACTTTCACAGACACATATGGTAAAAGTGGGCCATGAACATGCATGCAAAGTTAGGATACACTGCTGTGCTCTGAAGTGTGTTTTTTTAACACAAATAATGATTTTTGTATTTCTTTGTTCCAAGGCAACTGTATAGACACAAATTAAATACATTTAATGAGTAAATGTTGGTGTTTTACTACCCTGAAAAGGGAAAGTGAGCTTTTCCTCACTATTTTCAGTACTGATAAAGACTTCCTCAAACACACAAAAATAAAAGTGAACTATCATTTCTATTTTAAATGAATATGAAATACTATGTAAAGCAGATGAATTCAGACCCACAAAAAATGCAGAGGTGAACACAGGTGATGACATTTGTCTAAATATTGTCTAATACTAAATTCTTAGTATTTTGTCTTGTTTTCAGTAAAAACTTAAATTAAGATGCTTTTTCTTGATGAGCAAAACGACCTAAGAAAATAAGTCTAGTTTTAGAGCAAAAAATATTAAATTTAAGTGATTATGTGCATAAAACAAGCAAATTTTTCTTGAATTTACTGTTCAGGATTTTTTACTTAAAGGTGCAGTGTGTAATTTTTAAAAGGATCTCTTGACAGAAATCCAAAATAATATACAAAACTATATCATCAGGGTTGTATAAAGACTTTTCAAAATGAACCGTTACGTGTTTATTGCCTTAGAAGGAGACGTTTTTATCTATATACGGAGAGGGCCCCCTTACATGGAAGCCGCCATTTTGTGCAGCCATGTTTCTACAGAAGCCCTTAACGGACAAACTTTTTTACTAAATTGTCTCCAACGATGACATGTTTGTCCGGTGGCGGCAACCGTAGATTCTCTGTGTGTTTCAAAAGCGAGAGGTGAGCAGAGGACTGAGCCGTTGGTTGCAATTAGCAAACTCACCACTAGATGCTGCTAAAATTTACACACTGCACCTTTAAACCATTTTTTGAAGTGTGTTTGCCTCCAGAAACATTTGGTTTCATCATCCAAAAAACTTACTTAATACTTCTTTGCAGTGGATAAACCATCCTACAAACTATAAAAGAGTCATCTAACTTTTATGAAATCATGACCCAGAGCTCAGATCCGGTCAGTCACCCTCACCTGTGGAATGCTATGAGGAAACTCCAGCTGTTGAGAGAGAGACTTCCGGTTGCCGTAAAAGCCTGCGGTAGAGTGCGTATGACACGGGAACAGATCTGGCGTCTTCATAATGATGCTGTCCAAGTCTCCGATCCAGTAAGGGTGAACGCCTAAAACCATGTGGACTTGTGAAGTTATGTAAGACAGTGTCCTCTACATGCACAGTGGGACAATGTGAGCATGAATCAGCTTACTGTTGTGAAGCAAGAAAAGGACACTGTATGTTTATTTTCAGGATGCGTTTGCTTCTAGAAAGATGTTATCTCAAGAGTTTCTGAAGCTGTGTAACAGTACTCGGCCTCCGCAGTACTGTGTTGTGTGTATAGGTGGAGGAATTTTATAAAACCTGTCATATATTATCAACATGTACTTGAACTTCCCTTTATCTGACGGCATCTGAACACAATCTCCCGGTTTCACAGACAAGGCTTAAGGCTGGTTCTAAACTAAAACACATGCAGAAGCTGTCTTAAAAGATAATAAACTTGCATTGACAGATCTTATGCCAGTGCCATGGATTTGTCTCAAGATACACACCAGCAGTGGTGCACGATGCGAACCACGTTAAAACATGTATGTGGCTCGTCTTGTCAAAATATGCACGTCACGTGAACCTATGTGCAAAATACGAGCATGCTAGTTTGCCACTTGAACAGTTTGAGTTTACTCGCTTCATTTGCGCATGAAATTCTAGTCACCGAGATATTCGTGTGGAAATTCGCATCATGGGAGGGGCTTCTGCGACTCTGCTCGCTTCCTGTAATCATGTCACTACTACAGCAAGCTTCTGTTTGGTTAACGCGGCGCGTTTTTCTGGAAAAGTTCAAATTTTTCAACTTGCACGTTTGCTGAGGCAACGCTCAATTCACGTGAACTAGACACGCGAATGAGGCGGAATCGTGTCTATTGCGCCACGCTAAACGCCTCATTCGTGCCGCGAGACCTCCAGATGCGCCGTCAACAACTCCGCTTGCTTCCTGTAATCACGTCACTACTAGAGCAAGCTCCTGATTGGTTAACGCGCTGTGTTTTTCAGACAAAGTTCACATTTTTCAACTCGCGCGTTTGCAGAGGCAACGCTCAATTTGCGCGAACTAGACATGCGAATGAGGCGGAATCGTGTCTATTGCACAGCACTAAACGCCTCATTCGTGCCGCGAGACCTCCAGATGCGCGTCAATGACTCCACTTGCTTCCTGTAATCACGTCACTACTAGAGCAAGCTCCTGATTGGTTAACGCGGCGCGTTTTTCTGGCAAAGTTCACATTTTTCAACTTGTGCGTTTGCCGTGGCAACGCTCAATTCGTGCAAACTATACGCGCGAATGAGACGGACTCGCGTCTACTGCGATGCGCTAAACACCTCATTTACGCCGTGAGACAGCCAGATGCGCGTCAATGACTCCGCTTGCTTCCTGTAATCAAGTCACTACTAGAGCAAGCTCCTGATTGGTTAACGCGGCACGTTTTTCTGGCAAAGTTCACATTTTTTAACTCATGCGTTTGCCGCGGCAACGCTCAATTTGCGTGAACTAGACGCGCGAATGAGGCGGACTCGCGTCTACTGTGCCGCGCTAAATGCCTCATTCGCGCCGCGAGACCTCCAGATGCGCGTCAATGACTCTGCTAGCTTCCTGTAATCACGTCACTACTAGAGCAAGCTCCTGATTGGTTAATGCGGCACATTTTTTCTGGCAAAGTTCACATTTTTCAACTCGCGCGTTTGCCGCGGCAACGCTCAATTTGCGTGACCTAGACGTGCGCATGAGGCGGACTCGCGTCTACTGTGCCGCGCTAAATGCCTGATTCGCGCCGCGAGACCTCCAGATGCGCGTCAATGACTCCGCTTGCTTCCTGTAATCACGTCACTACTAGAGCAAGCTCCTGATTGGTTAACGCATCGCGTTTTTCTGCCAAAGTTCAAAATTTTCAACTCGCGCATTTGCCATGGCAACGCATCTTTACATTGACTTAACATTGAAATCACTCGTGCTTGGCGCCTCTACCGCAGCTGGTCTGAACGCAGCATAAGGGGTTTATGATAAAAGAGAAGCTCAAGTTTGCCAGATACTAGCTTAATCTCACGTGTTTAGTATTTTTGAGTTAAGTTAGTGTCTTGGAAGAATTTTGAGAACATTAGCGGCTAGTTCACATGACGCATCGAACACATATTTTGTGTTCGCCCCCCTGGGAAAAGAAGTCACAGGCCACAACTGCACACTAGTAACGTCTTTTTCTAAGGCCTATTTATAATAATTAATCTAAGGCCTTGTCATTGCTTTAGCAAGGCCTTGTCTGTGAAACCAGGCCTTTATGTAGTTCAAACATGCAAATATGTCTTACTGGTGGAGTTGGAACGAGATCGCTTGCAGGACGTCTCTTGACAGTTCAGATCTTCACTTTCATCCTCACAGTTCTTGTTGTTATCTTCTGAAACCCTAATTAACGGCATCTACACAAACACACAGTCTGAAATTATTGCCAGATAGTCATATTATAATATCATTATACACTTAAAATAACTTAATGGGACTTGGCAGTGTGAGGGTACATACTGTGTGATAGTGCACCTATAAAGGGCACCTATAATGCAAAATCGACTTTTTACAAAAAAAATGACAAAAAATAGGAAACTTTTAAAAAAAGGCTGGTGGCGAATGAGTTAAGAGCTAAAATGATCCATTCTGTAACTTTAGTTTTCGAAACACCATATGACGTCATGACGCTAATCCGACTAAATACAGCAAACATCTCTCTGACTTAGATTTTTTTATATATCACCTTTAGGTTATTATTGTTTCCGATCGTCTCCTTTTCTCCATAACTGTAGCCAAGCTTGTCTGATTCATTCACCTTTGTAAACAGAGTTCTGCTCTCACATGGAAAGAAATCCTGCGGTACAAACAAAAATTATTAACATTACAGAACAATCTTTCTTAAAATGTGTGTGAATCATACTGTAAGACAAGACACATGCGTTTCTGTTTCTTTTTTCAGTCCTGGATTGAATCAGTTTCTACCACCTAATAAATCTGCTTGGCTGAATGGATTAAAGTCTGACTTATAACATTCACATGTGTTTTGTTTTCTAGTAAAAAGACCAAGAATCTTTGAAAGAAGATACATTTAAAGGTCCCGTTCTTTCTGTGTTTTTGCAGCTTTGATTGTGTTTACAGTGCGCAATATAACGCGTTCATGTTTCACGTGTAAAAAATGCGATATTTTTCACACAATTGACTTATCTGTATAGCGCTGTTTTCACTGTCCTAAAAACAAGCTGATGTCTTCCTTGTTCTATGAAGTTTCTCCTTCAGAAATACGTAAGAAGTTCTGATGGTGTAGTTTGTTTAGTGTGTTGTGATTCGATAGCAGCTTAGCTTGCCGTTAGCTTAACTGTAAACTGACGTATTCATATGGGCGGAGTTTAGTCAAAAAATTGTTCTAGTGACGTCATTAAAGCAGGAAATTGAGGGCTGTAGTCCAAACTGGCCGTTCGCTATATCGCCTGGCAGTGAACTTTAAGCTTTATCATTTTACAGGTATTATTTATGCTATTATAGCAACATTACACACTAACTAGGGTTTAAACAATGGGATCAAAAAGAATGTGACCTTTAAATATCGAATATACAGATAAAAAGCTAGCTGTGGCACCTTGTGACTGCTCTTCCAAGGGGCACAAATTCAAAATATGTGTTCATGTGTGTTGCTCGTGTTTTCAAAACATGTGTTTGTTGCGTCATGCGAACCATGTGCATCACGTGTCTTGTCAAAACAAGCACACGCATCAAAACTGTTCATGACAAAAGAGACGCTCAAGTTCACAAAATACACGCAAGACACTCCCTTAACAGTATTATTATGCATGAGATTGTGCGAGTATCTGGCAAACGCGAGCGTCTCTTTTATCATTAACCCTTTAGACGCATCTGCAGCAGGCACTTATTTTGACAAGACACGTGATGCACATAGGATTAATTGACGCGCAGAACACATATTTTGAAATTACGAACCACACACATAATGGGCTACATACATGCTGTGACGAACTAAGCATCATGCACCCTCGAAAAAAGAAGTCAACGGCCGCCACTGAAAGCTAATAATTCAAATAAGTAGTTCCGTATTTTATCCAAGGGAATGGGTTTGGTGGTATTTTTAACTCTTTCCCCACTAGTGTTTTAAAAATAGTTGCCAGTCAGCGCCAGCATTTTTTTTATTTTCACAAAAGTTTAATGCCTTCCAGAAAATTTTCTTTTTTAAATATAAAACATAAAATATATCAAATAAAAGGACAAACCCTCTTCTTTAAAAAAAATAACATTTCATCCTATCTTTGTTCTTTTTTATCACCTCTCAAATATGGGTAGGTTTCTTCAAAATATTAAATTTTGAACAAAAAGCTGAGATAATTGCAGTTTTGTAAAGGACTTTCGAACATGTTTAGAGCGATTATCAAAACATACACAGAGTTTTTACTGCTTTTGGATCTGTAGATGATTTAGTGTTTTATAAGTTGGGTAGGAGCGCCATCTAGTGGATAGTAGCAGAAATATAAATTGCCATAAAAACGCAATTGGCAGGGAAGCGTTTTCTCTTAACTCTTTCCCCGCCATTGACGAGTTAAGAGCAAACATTTGCATGAAAAAAATGTGTTCCTGGTGAGTATCTGCAATTATCTTACCCAATTTATAAAAAATCTGAAGCAAAAAATTGTTTATTAATTTTACGCTCTGTGTATGTTTTGATAATCATTCTGAATCTGGTCTCAAAATTCCTTCACAAATATATATATAGGATGAAAATTTTTCCGTTTTGTTTGTTTGTTTATTGTTTGTTTGAAAGCAGAGGGTCTGTTCTTTTTTATTTGATATAGTATGTTTATATATTTTTAGAAGAAAATTTTCCTGGAAGGCATTTTGTGAAACTTTTGTGAAAGTCACAAAAAATGGCTGGCAGGGAATGAGTTAATCTGTTGAGAACAACACATGTTTTGTCTGAAATAAATCACTGCATGGCTTTCATAGCGATGTACGCCTGCTTTCAGAAGCATAGCACATAGTGTAGGAGTGAAGTTATTTGGGATCACTGACATTACAAGAACACCCAGAATAGATGTTTTCATTTGTACTGATCTAAAATCACAAAAAGCACAAAAACATCTCAGATTTCACCCCTAAGGAGCAATGAAACATATTTATGTCAATAGTTGACATAGAGTATCAAGCAACAGGAAACAAACAAACAAAAAAAACTGTTTGCCCATAGGGTAATAAAAATAAATGTTTCTTATCGCATTAGTTATTTTTGCCCTGCACTGCAAAAAATGATTTTTAAGAAAAAAATTCGTAGTATTTTTGTCTTGTTTTCAGTAAAAATATCTAAAAATTCTTAAATTAAGATGCTTTTTCTTGATAAGCAAACGACCCAAGAAAATAAGTCTAGTTTTTAGACCAAAAATATAAAATTTAAATGATTTTGTGCATAAAACAAGCAAACAAAATCTGCCAGTGGGGTAAGAAAAAAAATCTTGAAAATTTTTCTTAAACACTAAATTCAAGAAAAATCAGCTTACCCCCCAAAAATTCCTTGTTGCACTTAAATTTTAGGCTTAATTAACTTTTGGTTACACTTTATAATAAGGGTCAATGAATCAAAATGAACTAAGACATTAATTGTTTTTTTACTTAAATATGAACTATGTACTAATCATAAACTAATGAAAAGTCATCATTAACTCATTCACCGCCAGCCTTTTTGAGAAAAGTTGCCCACCTGCATTTTTGTGATTTTAACAAAATGTTCACAAAATTCCTTGCAGGAAAAATTATTTTCTATAAATATATAAACATACAAATTATATCAAATTAAAGAACACACCCTCTGCTTTCAAACAAACAATAAACAAACAAACAACCAAACAAAATGGGGAAAAAAACGTTTCATTATATATTTACTTTTTCTACTTAATTTAACCACTGATATATGGATATTTCTCTTAAAAAATACAACATTTTGAGCAAAAAGCTTAAAAAAATTGCGTTTTTGTAAAGAAATTTATGTTAAAGATCAGACTCAGAATGACTATCAAACATAAAGGCAGTTAAAATAAATGATTACATCTTTTAAACTTCCATTTTTTATCAATTCGGTTTGGCGGTATTACACTTTCACTTTGAAATTCGTCCAGAAAGGCATATTTATTAGTTAAATATGAACTCATAAATGACGAAATAACTCGTCAATGGCGGTGAATGAGTTAAGTACAACATGAGTAGTTTTTTCGTTGTTAATTAATGTTTTAATTAACATGAATTCGTGTGTTGAGTCATGAGTCATGTTGTAGTGATTCACGTGATTCATAATGTTTATTATGGACCCTTATTATATAGTGTTACCCAACTTTCTTGATTTGAAAAGTTGCAATAAATTTTAAAAGTAAAGTTGAATTACCTTAATTATTTCAACTTTATTTTTTATAATTTATAGCAACTCCCCACTAGTCAAGAAGGTTTGAAATTATTGTAATTTCGAATTGATTCAACTTTAAAAGGAATTCCATTGTACAGTTTTCTGTCTGAAATGTTGTCAAAAACATTGTAAAAAGTAGTAACTGTTCTCAGAAAAACTCATAGATATGAAACTGATAAAGTCTTACTTCATTACTGGTGGTTCTACACACAGTCTTTTTCTCTGGATCAGGCTCCAGTTTAGTTTGATCGTTTACAATCTGTCCGTTGAATGGGGTAAGCCTGTCTCCAAAGTAGATATAAGTGTCCCTAGAGACAGAGAACAAAGCACTTACATTCACACTATAATATGCAGAGCTTTGCTTTGAGCGTGCACATGTATGCATTTTTCATGCGAACATGTGAATAGGACATTTGTTGGCACAACAGTAAAAGTTAGGTGATTATTACCTGTGCAGATCTTGACCGACAGTGCCGCCATTGTCAAGAAGTTTGTTATCGCCCACATGCAGCCCCTCCTCCCCCGTGGCAACACACATTCTCCAGAAACTGCTTTCCTGTTTTAGGGAAAAGCCACGGATCGGTCAAACAAGGGCGCTACTATTCCCACATTTAAAGAGACCTATTTACAACCAAAAAATCAAACCTAGACTTAATGGTTTGACAGCTGAAGTAAATGTGAGTATAGTAACTGAGTTTTTATTAGACCACGAACCACATCAGATCATAAACCACATCAGGGTCCCAATAAAAAGAACCTCAATGTCCCACAAATTAAGACTACATGAGCGTCTATGAAAGTTGGGTTGGATCATTTTACTACAGCAAATTTATATCAACGGTTTAGGAAGCAAGCAATGTTTAAACTCTTTAACATTTCTTTATAACAAACTTTCTCACCAACAGATGGTGATTTAAGCATAGTGTCATACCATAAATATATTATTTTGCATTTGTTTTCTGCATCAAGGAATTCCTAACAGATCTCCGTCAACAAAAAGAGTGAGGTAAACAACCAGAGCGCACTGCGGTGGGTGCTGCATCCCACAATGCAATCTGCTTGACCTTCTGTTTCCACTATGACAAATGGACCTACGTAACATCTTATCAATTCAGTAATTGACAAGACTATTTTATATGAAATTGAAGTAAAAATGCTAAAAAAATAATAATTTTAGAGACGGCATGTCATTCTCTCAATTTAGCATGTAACACAATAGTTAAAGGTGCCATTTCTTTTTGTGTTTTCGAAGCTATGATTGTGTGTACGGTGCGCAATATAACGTGTTCATGTTTCCCGTGTAAAAAAAAAATTCTTATCTCTAAAGCGCTGTAGCGTTTGGGCAGAAGTTTGATACCGCGGCTCTGCCTCTTGCTCCACGGATGATTCCTTCTGCGCATGCAAACTGACGTTTTTACGTAACATGGCGGCGACCATAGTCAGACATTTTTAGCTTCAATTCATTAGATTGGAGGGAGGCGACGTCGCATCGTCCATCTTTTTTTACAGTCTATGGTCCGGAAAGGTCACGCCAGATTGAGGAAGTTGGCCTTAGCAAAGGCCAAACAAAGGGGACTTAACTCCGGGTGGAAATTAACAGCGTCTTGATGGCATGGCAACTAGAGATCTTCACGGGTCTACTTAGATCGGAAAGCCCGAGGTCCGACCATTAACCAAAGGGTCTAAAAGTTTTACATGTGCCTCGGACACGGGTCAGGTATAATAATAGCGGCATCGGGTCTCGGGTAATTTAAAATGAATGAGACAACCCGAACTATCTCACGTGTGTGTGTGTAGATGTCCTTTACCAACCCGTCATCTGTTAACCAAGAGCACTTGTGACATCGTGTGGCTGGTGTTAGGTTAATTTTCGTTGACACACCTGTCAATCAACTTTAAATGTACATTTTAGCATTTCCTTGGTGTCGTCTTCAGATAACAAATAAAAATAAATGAAGCAGCCGGCCAAATTGTTTGCAAGGCAACGTGGCTTTGTTTCTGTCTGACTGGTGCCAATTAAATTCGGGTCCAGTCGGGTTTAAAAAAATTAAGAATTCAGGTATAAGGACTCGGGGTCTAATTTAATCGGGTTTGTCTTGGGTCGGTTTATTCTTAAAAAACTATTTATCTCAGACAAATATTGTCCTATCCTAATTGGGCATACACACCAAACGCAAATTCAACGATTTGCGCAAGTAGATTACATACAAAGTCAATGCTTGCGTCTTTGCGCAAGTTGAAAATATTCAATTCAAGCTAAAAATTTAAATGACGCAAAGTTAAATCCCACGAGAAACCTAGAGCGATGAACACAATGCTTCGTATTTGGTGTGTATGCACTACGCAGCATAACAAAGCCTGCATCAATGGAAAGCTTTTTTTTTATAGTCTTACACTGCAAAAATGATTTCCAAGAAAAAAATTCCTAGCATTTTTGTCTTGTTTTCAGTAAAAATATAAAAAAAATTAAGATGTTTTTCCTGATGAGCAAAACGACCCAAGAAAACAAGTCTAGTTTATAGACCAAAAATATCAAATTTAAAGGAACACGCCCACATTTTGGGAATTTAGCTTATTCACCGTATCCCCCAGAGTTAGATAAGTCCATACATACCTCTCTCATCTCCGTGCGTGCTGTAACTCTGTCTGACGCAGCCCCCGCTAGCTTAGCTTAGCACAAAGACTGGAAATGCATGGCTCCAGCTAGTATACTGCTCCCAATAAGTGACAAAATAACGCGATCATTTTCCTATTTATGTGTTGTGATTTGTATAGTCAAACCGTGTACAAATAACAAGGTGATATGAGACACAGCGATCTTTTAACAGTATACATACTGAGAACTATATTCTCTGAAGACGAAGCACTGCCGCATGGGCGGAGTGATCTGCTCGCAGCACACGAGAAGCCCCTGGTGAGGAGCAGAGAATTCGGTCAGAGTTGTGCAGATCACTCCGCCCATGCGGCAGTGCTTCGTCTTCAGAGAATATAGTTCTCAGTATGTATACTGTTAAAAGATCGCTGTGTCTCATATCACCTTGTTATTTGTACACGGTTTTTCTTAAACACTAAATTCAAGAAAAAAATCATTTGATTTTTTTTGCTCTAAAAACTACACTTATATTAAGATTTTTTTGGTAATTTTTACTGAAAAAAAATCAATTTTTGAAAATCATTTTTTGCAGTGTATTTTGTGGTCAGGATCAAATAGGACTTTCTTTTTCATTATTTAGATTTTTCTTTTATTCTTAAACTGTACATGCTGTAGTTTAAACTGTTGTAATTTCTACTTCGTTTTTTAACCTTACCGTAGTTAATATTAAAAGTTTTTCACAGTATTTACCACGGTTTAACAATTCACTATAGTTAATACTACTATAGTACACATAACCAAAGTCTAGTACTCGCTATAACATACTACAATTTACTATAGTGAACACTAATGTTTACTACAATATTACCTTGGTGTCGTCTTCAGATAATAAATAAAAATAAATGGAGCGGCGGGCCAAATTGGTTGCAAGGCAAACGGGCTTTCTTTCTGTCTGACTTATGCCAATTAAATTCGGGACCAGTCAGGTTTTAAAAAATTTAAGAATTTGGGTATAAGGACTGGGGTCTTAAAAAATTATTTATCACGTCGGGTGCAGGTAAAAAGTGATCCGGCTCATTTCGAGTCAGGTACATTTCTTTATACCCAAATGGCAACAAAAACACTCTACTAACACAACTCTTCCTCCTCTCCATAGAAGCGCAACAGGTTAGTAGGCGGAGGTTAGTCAAAAAATTTAGAATATTGTCGTCATTAAACTGGAAAGTAGAGGGCTGTAGTCCAAACCAGCTGTTCTTTCATAGTCTATTTGCTGGCCATCTTGATGCATTGCAATGGAAATGTATTATCATCTATTTTCAATAAACACACCTCTTTAAAAAGAAAATGTATTGTTATTGTCGTTTTATAGTCAATATCTGGAACTAGCAGGGTACTGACATTCTATTCAAAACAAAGCTCTTTTCTTTTTTCATAAAGTCAAAGCAGCGCTATTTTAAAATAAACATTGTTACAATACGTTTAAATGTTGTGCAAAGGTCACAGTGGGGTTTTATCACAGTGTCGTTCTTTGGGGCTTAAATGTCATTACATGAATATTCTACTGTACGTGGCCTGTATGAGAGCCCTGTTCTGTGTCTCTCTGTATCATAACAAGACCTCTTTTGTGCTGATGTAATGAGACGGGCTGGACCATAGATTCACCAGCCATGTGATTATGATTCATATTGTGAAGATACATCTGTGTGATTCCCAGTTTACAGGGTATAGTGACATACACAGGCTTACATATAGTGACAGAAAGACAACTCGTGCAATACATACGGCAAATTCCACTTTGGTGTGCATATGATTCGCAAGTCCTTCCCATTCACTTAAACGGTGCATCTTTTTTGTCGTTTTATTTATTGGTTTCTCAATTTTATTGCTATCTTTTACCATTTTCGCTTGGGTTTAGGGTTAGAACAACTTTTTGTTATATAAAAATGACATCCTAACCCAAACCCCATATCTCTAACCCCAACTCCAAGCGACCATGGCTTAAATATAGACAAAAACATGGAGAAACCTGTATATTAAATAACCTCATTAAGAAAATATAAAATCTAACCCTAAACCCAAGCGAAAATTATTTAAAAATAGAAAAAAATTGAGAAACCAATAAATAAAACGACAAAAAAAGTGCCGTTTAAGTGAATGAGAAGGACTGGCCTATCATATGCATGCCAAAGTGGAATTTGGCATTTGTATTGCACGATTTTCACACTTTGTGCTATTTATACACATCTACATGAGACTGGGTAGTCCTATCCTGATGGGGCGTACACACCAAACGCAAATTCAACGATTAGCCCGAGTATATTCCTTACAAAGTAAATGTAAAGCGTCCTTGTCCAAATTTCACTTTGGCGTGCATATGATACGCCAGTCCTTCCCATTCGCTTAAACGTTGCATCTTTTTTTGTCGTTTCATTTATTGGTTTCTCATTTTTATTGCTATTTTTTACCATTTCGCTTGGGTTTAGGGTTAGAACAAGTTTTTGTTATATAAAAATGACATCCTTACCCGAACCCCAATTCTAACCCCAACTCCAAGCGACCATGGCTTAAATATAGACAAAAACATTGAGAAACCTGTATATTAAATAACCTCATTAAGAAAATCTTAAATCTAACCCTAAACCCAAGCGAAAATGGTTTAAAAACAGAAAAATTTGAGAAACCAATAAATAAAACGACAAAAAAAAAGATGCGCCATTTAAGTGAATGGGAAGGACTGGCGTATCATATGCACGCCAAACTGGAATTTAGCGTATGAATTGCACGATTTTCACACTTCGTGCTATTTATACACATCTACATGAGACTGGGTAGTCTTGTCCTGATGGGGTGTACACACCAAACGCAAATTCAATGATTAGTGCGAGTATATTACTTACAAAGTCAATGTAAAGCGTCCTTGTCCAAATTTCACTTTGGCATGCATATGATACACCAGTCCTTCCCATTCGCTTAAACGGCGCATCTTTTTTTGTCGTTTTATTTATTGGTTTCTCATTTTTATTGCTATTTTTTACCATTTCGCTTGGGTTTAGGGTTAGAACAAGTTTTTGTTATATAAAAATGACATCCTTACCCGAACCCCAATTCTAACCACCAACTCCAAGCGACCATGGCTTGAATATAGACAAAAACATGGAGAAACCTGTATATTAAATAACCTCCTTAAGCAAATCTCAAATCTATCCCAAGCGAAAACTGTTTAAAAATCAGAAAAAAATTGAGAAACAAATAAATAAAACGACAAAAAAGATGCGGCATTTAAGTGAATGGGAAGGACTGGCGTATCATATGCACGGCAAACTGGAATTTAGCGTATGTATTGCACGATTTTCACACTTCGTGCTATCTATACGCATCTACATGAGACTGGGTAGTCTTGTCCTGATGGGGCGTACATACCAAACGCAAATTCAATGATTATTGCGAGTATATTACTTACAAAGTCAATGTAAAGATACAAAAATATTCGTGTCATTTGAATTTTTCACTTGAGTTGAAGTTAAATCCCACGAGTAATCTAGAGCAATGAACGCAATGCTTCAAATTTGGTGTGTACGCAGCATAACAAATCATGAATCAATGGAAAGCTTATTTATTCATTATTTTAAAAAATACCCTTATTTTGTGGACTTTCTTTTTTCATTATTTAGATTTTTCTGTTATTTTAAACAGTACGTTGTTAATGTTTTATTCCCGTCTAAAGCTCTTTCTTGTCATTTTTTTTAAACTTTGAACCTGCTGCAGTCCACATAAAAATACTGTAGTTTAAACTGTTGTAATTTCTACTTTGTTTTTTAACCTTACTGTAGTTAATATTTAAAGTTTTTCACAATATTTACTACAGTTTAAAAATTCACTATAGTTAATACTACTATAGTACACATAACCAAAGTCTAGTACTCGCTATAACATACTACAATTTACTATAGTGAACACCAGTGTTTGGGGTAATGCATTACAAGTAACGTGCATTACTTAATAATATTACTTTTCTGAAGTAACGAGTGACGCATTACTTTATAAATGTAGACATTAATATTTAAAGGCGGAGTCCACGATGTTTGAAAGCCAATGTTGATATTTGAAATCACCTAAACAAACACGCCCCTACCCCAATAGAATCTGGACCTTCAGTTGATAGACCCGCCCTACACATACGCAACCCGGCAAGGATGTCGGTTAGTAGACACACTCCTTACTGCTGATTGGCTATAAGTGTGTTTTGGTAGTCGGCCAGTCTCCTTTTCCAAAGCGTTTTTCAAACATCGTGGACTCCGCCTTTAAGTTACTTTTTAAAAAAAGTAATGCGAGTTACGTTTCAGTCTAATTAATAAGATTAAAAAAATTATGCACTGAATTAAACTGAATGTAGTCACGTAGAATTACGCAATCTATGCGCGCCCTCAGCGGGAACCGTTTGAGTTAGCAGAAATGGCAGACGAGAGCTAGACTTTTTAGCCATGGAAATATGCAATTTCTGAATGCAAAACTTCATAAAAAAACACCTGCAAGGCCTGAAAGAGATCAAGCCTCAGCCAAGTATGAAAAAGAACGCAAAAGTAACTTAAAAGTAATGTAAGTATTACGTTCCATAAAAAGTAACTAAGTAACGCAATTAGTTACTTTTGGGGGGAGTAACTTAATATTGTAATACGTTACTTTTAAAAGTAACTTTCCCCAACGCTGGTGAACACTAATGTTTACTACAATATTTTGTCATGTGGGAGTCAATATGCTGCAGTGGAAAACACATTGAAGTCCTGTGCAAAAACAGGACTTAATTCCCAAATGAAATACATTATTAAACACCATCACAGAAATATTCGCAAAAAGATAAACTGATTTGTTGTCACGATTTTCTTACCTTCATTTGCTTGTCTTACGCATTAACCTTACTAAGTTTGATTATAAATTTATACCTTAATGGTGCATTCACACCAGCCACAGAAGAGGCGGCAAAAACGTGACACTCGCGCGCAGCTGGACGCCCAAATACCCGAGCTCACTCGCTTCATTTGCACGCGAAACTCCAGTCACCCGAGACACCCAAGCGGAAATCCGCATCATGGGAGGGGCTTCTGCGACTCCGCTCGCTTCCTCTAATCACGTCACAAATACAGCAAGGTCCTGATTGGTTAACGCGTTGCGGAAATCCGCCGAAGTTCAGCTTTTTCAACTCGCGTATTTCCATCGGCAATGCTCAATTCTGTGCTATTCGCTATACGCCAACCGTGCAGCAGGATGCCTAATCGCATCTTTGCATTGACTTAACATGTAAATTACTTGCGCTTGCCGCCTCTACCGCGTCTGGTGTGAACCCTGCATAAAGGTGTCAATTTTAGCGACATCTAGTGGTGAGAATGCGAATTGCAACCAACGTATGGAAGAAACGCGACATGTAGAGCATGTTTGTCCATTTAGGGCTTCTGTAGAAACATGACTGCGACTTCCATGTAAGGGGACCCACGGTGTAAATAGATAAAAGGGCCCATTCTAAGGTAAGTAAAGTAATACAGTTCATTTTATAAGGTCTTTATACACCACTAATTATATTGTTATACATATTATATTGCATTTCTGTCAAGAGATCCTTTTGAAATGTGCACATGCACTTTTAAAATGAGCATGGTGTGCTGTTAAAGCAATGCTCTACCCATTCAGGAATACATTGTGATGTCATCAACACCTGTGATGTCATCACTAATACATACCTTAATGGAGAAGGACCTCCTCATCGCTCTCTTGGGGCCCTCTTGCACGGAGGTCTGCAAGCTGATGCTCCTCGTGATATACTTTTCCGAATTTGACCCTTCCAGCGGGTCTTTGTAGCATCCCTCATCCCAGGCCTCGCAGTTCCTCTCTTCTGGGCTCGATGGCTCTTCATTGGTGCTGGAGCTACAGATGATGAGAGATCTGGACAGTATGGCTAGTTTCTTGGAGCGCGATCCGGGTTTCCCCCTCTCCATCCTCTTGGTTCTCCTCCTGTGATGCAGTTGTTGGTGGTGGGTGTTTCTCAGAGGCATGATGGCCACAGAGGGAGGTTCTCTCCCAGGATGCATCAGCGCTAATGGAGGGGGGCGCTCTGCAGAAGAAAGCAATTAGAAAATTCGGTTAGGAGTCCGTCCCGCCGTAGTCCTGTGGCCTAAGTGTTTTCAGAAATCGCAGAGGCTACGAGCGCAGATAAGAGCGCTTTCTTCTGAGCAAAACCAATGTCCCGTGACTGACTTGGCAGGGAATCTTACAACAGCAATAGATTACAAGGGAAGGGGAGTACATCCAAAATAAAAAATGTGTCATCATTTACTTGCATTGTTTAAACGACAAACAGAAAATGAGATTTTTATGTTCAACTACAACACATACAAGTTTGGTTTTGGGGTCAACAATGTGCCATTCTTAAGCATAAACATGGCCTAGGCTCAAGTTTTAGTGAAGAGGAGCAAATTACATCTAAAACTAAAAGGTTTACTCCACTAACAAAGCTATCATGTGTTTGGAATAAAGTCATATGGATAAACTTCCTATAAGCTGGATAAGATTGCTTTATTTAAATGCAAGATGGTCGAGTTTCCAATAAGAAAAAATTGGTAGAAAATGCAAGCGTTATTATTACAGTATATCCCAAGGGGATTGAACCTAATGCTTTTGTCTTGTTTTTTCCATACACACATGAAGTGATCTAGCAAAATCATGCATTATAAATGACCAGCTGCACATACATTAATGAAACATGTGAGATGAGCTCATATCCATCATGGCATGTGGGAATATACTGTGACGGCCGGTGTCTAAAACACAATGTACTTACTGCACAAAAATGATGTCATGGCCACCAACATTGAACGTTATTGCACCACAAAGCCATCTCAGATATATTATGGATCATAACGTGTCTTGTGATATTGAAAGAAATCTTTAGGAAAGTCCAAACCAAGTGTTTACCCATCAAATACTATTGTTATGCGACAAAAAAATGACTACAGAAAAGTCATGTTTATGAAAGTATACCTTAATACAGCCCATACGGCTCACTTTATTCTAAACAGATATGATAGCTTTGCAAAATAAACTTGTATGTATTTTGCTAATAAAACTTTTCTCATCTATCAAGCATTTATTTGACATTTAATCCATAACTCCTTTACGTTAATCACTTTTATGGAAATGCACTCAGTCCTGAGATTGTTCATATGGGAATTAAAAACGTTGTCTGCGAACATTATGACCTCCGCAAAGGCCCAACTTCCACATTAAAGCACCGTATTACCCAGAACCCCCTGTGTTTTTTCTGGCACTGATAAAATACCCTACTTCAGATATTGAATAAAGGGGCTTCAGTGTCTAGAAAGTATTTTAACACTTATTGATAGGGTAACTAGTCCATGGAGATGCCATTGACCGGTCTGGTTAGCAGCATATATCAAACTAATACAATGAACAGTGAGGCTCTGTTACATAACCTAGTATGCCGCCTAGATAATATTCAGTATTTTTAAACGGATAGTTCACCAATAAAAAAAAGAAAAGAAAATTGTATCATCATTTACTCAGCCTCAAGCTGTTCCAAACCTGTATACATTTCTTTGTTCTGCCAAATACAAAATGAAGATGACTTTCTTACTTATGTCTTATTTTCAGTAAAAATATCTAAATATTCTTAAATTAAGATGTATTGTTCTTTATGAGAAAAATTACCTAGGAAAATAAGTCTAGTTTTAGACAAAAAATATCAAATTTAAGTGAATTAGTGCTTCAAACAAGCAAAACATAAATAAATAAAAATAACTGCCAATGAAATAAGAAAAAAATTGTGTTCATGAAAAAAAAACTTATTTAAAGTAAATATTTTTATTCCATTGGCAGATTTTTTTAACTTGTTTTAAGCATTAATTTACTTAAATTGTATATTTTTGTCTAAAAACTAGACATATTTTTCTAGGTAATTTTGCTCATCAAGAACATACTTCCAAATTTAAGAATTTTTAGATATTTTTACTGAAAACAAGACAAAAAAAAAAAACGCCAATGGGGTAAGCAAAAAATCTTGAACATTTTTCTTAAACACTAAATTCAAGAAAAATTCAAGAACAATTTGCTTACCCCTTTTGCAGATTTTTTTGCTTGTTTTATGCACAAAATCACCCAAATTTGATACTTTCTTCTAAAAACCAGACTTACCTTCCCGGGTCGTTTTGCCCATCAAGAAAAACCATCTTAATTCAAGATCTTCCAGATATTTTTTACTGAAAACAAGACAAAAATACTAAGAATTTTTTTCTTGAAAATCATTTTTTGCAGTGTTGTTATTTATTTTGCTTGTTAAAGGACTTTGTTGTTATTGATTCGTTGTAAAAGTTTACCGGAAGTTACGTTTGTTCCATGAAAGCCGTTTGTTTGTGTTATATTTCGGATTTTGTTTCTCTTTTCCTGTCTTGTCATCATTCCCAAGGACAATGGGACTAACAATGGGACATCATGCCACTGATCTACTGGCCTTCCTTCAACATGATGCCCTGCTGATGTCAAACCAACGACCACCAGCTGCCCCCATCTAATATACTTATCCATGTACACTGCAAAAAATGACTTTATTACTTAGTATTTTTGTCTTGTTTTCAGTAGAAACATCCAAAAATTCCCAAATCAAGTTGTATTTTCTTGATGAGCAAAATGACCTAAGAAAATAATACTAGTTTTTAGACAAAAAACATACAATGTAAGTGAATTTGTGCTCAAAACAAGCAAAAACATCCGCCAATGGGGTGAGAAAATTTTACTTGAATTAAGTGTTTAAGAAAAAAGAAATCTTATTTTACAATTTTTTTTTCTCACCTAATTGGCAGATAATTTTGCTTGTTTTAAGTACAAATTGTATATTATTTGTCTTAAAACTAGACTTATTTACTTATTTTGCTCATCAAGAAAAAGCATCTTAATTTAAGAATTTTTAGATATTTCTACTGAAAACAAGACAAAAATACTAAGTAAGAAAGTCATTTTTTGCAGTGTATATACACATATATATTATGTTTTAACCCTCATAAAATTACTAAAAAATGTACCTATTATATAATATATCCTCTATAGAATCAGCTATGTCTGTCTCTCTCCCAAGGGTTTTTTCCCCTCCTAGGACTTTTCTCCCACAGGGTTTTTCTCCTAGGTTTTTTTTCAACCCCTGAGGAGACTGCTGACATTGGCTTAACTTAGCACCCACTTACATACGTTACATTTTTACTATGCTCGCTAGTATGGTTAATCCTAACAGCTGTATTCTGCTGTTTATGTTTTTTACTGCATCTATCTGTCTATTTGATCTGATATTTGTACGTTTTATGTTGAGCTATTTGTACATTACTGCTTATGTAGGGGATTCCAAATCGAGCACTTATGAGGTTCAGCGTCAATTAGGATGCACCATTAAAAGGCAATTATGTACAGTAGACATTTGGTTTAACACAGAGCCTACTGCATGCATTAGGAAGGTTGTGCATGAGCTAATTCTGTTTTTTTTTTCTCAATGCAAAGTCATCACTCCATGAACCAACCATTAAGATGTATTACATAATTCGTGACAAATATCATTCCCTATCCCGAGAGAAAGTAGAGAAAGTAGCATATCTGCCAATGTGTGTCGCAAGCGCTGAGTTCATTTCTCTGGCTGACAAACATAAGAAGCCTGGATTGCCCTTACAACATCTGAATCCAGCTGAAAAGAACAGTTTGGACTAAATGTCCATACTAGTCCAAGGATGTACATCTGGTTTCGGGCTGGTCTAGCTGGCTAGTTTTATTATGCTGTTTACAAGCAACATTATGTTAAACACTATTTAATGATGCTGTTTGACCAAAGGTACCTGGTAAAGACAGCACATCAGCCAAAACCCAATTTAGGAGTTCAGGATAATATAATCCCTTCAAGGAAAAAGGTTTGAATCACTCAGGACTGGACCCAAGTACTTTCCTGGACTCACTGAGTTTAATAATAAAGGGTATAACTGAAGTGCATTGACGGCAGAGGTAAACTAACAGATGTTTCATTGTTTTACTGGTACACTGACTATGTTTGTGTCATTTACAGCAATATTTTCCAACTTCATTTGTGGTCATTTCAGTGGCAACAGTACAGTATTGAAAAGCATTGACTCATTGATGTAATGGCACAAAGCAGTCACGCTGTTTAGTCTTACAACCCCTAAAGAGAAATGAAATGAAAGCAAAACATTTTGGCTCATGTGCACAGCTAAACTGAAGATGCCACTGTGTTTGAATGTCACACATTTCAAATTAATCCAAATGAAGACATAAAAAGCAAAAAAATATTGCATTTATAAATTTGGATAATTTTACAGAACCAGAAGGCCGTAGGTGACATTTTGGGTGAAATTGATATATATATATGTGTGTGAGCTTTTCCTGCTGTCAAAAGGACACAAATTAATTCTGAATCATTTTGGAGTTATAAAAGAAATTAGTACACAAAGTAAGATCAAACCATGGTGATATTTTTGTTCTGGCCCTCCTGTAATGTTTGTGAAATGTCACTTACGCCCTTCTGGTTCTCAGCCCTCGATATGTAAATGTAGCAAGGTTGCACAAGTATAACGGTCCCTGTCATGTAAGTGTATTCATGGTAGCGGCCAGAGCTAAAGCGCTAACATTGCTACATTTTTTGTGAGTGTATTTTTAGCACCTCTTCGCGGTTGCTAAGGTGTACTGGGTAGTTGCTAGGTTGCTTGTAATGTGTTCTGAAAGCTGCCCAGGTTTTTCTATGTGGTTGTTGCTAAGATATTCTAGTGGTCATTCGCATATCTCTATGTGGTTGCTAGGGCATTACTAGGTGGTTTCTAGGGTGTTTTGGTTGGTTGCTAAGAAGGTTACTAGCTCAGTTCAAAAAAGCACATCCCATACTTTGGCTTAGAGGACTTTACGGGTCTAAAAGTTTCACATGTGCCTCGGTCACGGGTCGGTTGTAATGTTAGTGGACCCGGGTCTTGGGTAATTTAACTCTTTCCCGCCATTGATGAGTTATCTCGCCAATTAAGAGCAAACATTTGCATGAAAAAAATGTGTTCCTGATGAGTTTTTATGGATATCTGTAATACTGCGACTATCTACTAAATAGCACTTACCCAATTTATAAAAAAATTGAAGCAAATTTTTTTTTAATTAATTTTACACTTGATAATAATTCTGAATCTGATCTCTAACAAAATTCCTATACAAAAATGCAATTATTTCAACTTTTTGATAAAAAAATTGTATTTTGAAAGAAAAATACCCATATTTAAGAGTTTATAAACAGAGACAAAAATAAAGATAGAATGAAACATTTTTTTCCTGTTTTGTTTGTTTGTTTATTGTTTGTTCTTTCATTTGATATATTTGTACGTTTATTTATTTATAGAAGAAACATTTCCTGGAAGGCATTTTGTGAAACTTTTGTGAAAATCACAAAAAAATGCTGGAGGGCAACTTAAAAAAAAGGGTGGCGGGGAATGAGTTAAAATGAATTTCATTTATATTTTTGTCCCGTATTATGCAGACTTTGATGAAAATCTGAGTGTTTACATTACCTTTTAAATTGCGCAAATTGAAATAACAAATAAAAAATGCACTGAATTAAAACACGTCAATTTCGCATAAACTATATATTGCAAAAACGTTTTTTTTTTCGGGTGAAGTAGTTTTTAAGGCAATTAGAAAAAAAGGAACACATTGTAGTATGTAGCCGTATGTAGCCGAACATACCCGTCATCATCGTTTTTGGAATGACTTATCGTGACAACAAAATTACATTTTAGTCACATAACATTGGTTAATGGAAACGTTAATGAGTCGTCATTTTACAATAGTTTTTGGTCGACATTTAAAAAAAATAAGTTTTGCACAAATCTTTAATGGAAAGGCAGCTACTGAGATCTCTTTTAAACCCTAGATTAGGCACATAGGATCTTTAACTTTCGTACTAAAACCATTTTTCATTAATTTTCTTGTCTTGGTCTTGTTTTAAAGAAGACACTTTAACGTTTCTTACAGAAGTGTCTGGAGGTCAAAATATAATTTTTTATAGCAGTTTACATGGTAACACTTTATTTTACAATGTCTTTGTTACACATGTTACATGTAATTATTATAGTAATAACAGTTAATTATGCATAGTTACATGCAACTTACCCTAAACCAAACCCTAATCCTAACCCCAACCCTATAGTAAGTACATGCTGTTAATGATTATTACGTAGTACTTAAATATATAATTACACTGTAACAGTGATACCGTAAAATAAAGTGTGATCGTTTACATTTATAAAAAATGCAATATAGTATTATTTTTAATACATAAAATTATCAAAAAACTGAGGTTTGTGTTGGTTTGCTGTGAGGTTTGCTGCATACTCTTGTCACAAATGAATAAATTACATTTACTGCATTATTATTACTGCTAAAAGTTTTTAAATATGAAAACAACATTCTTAGATCTTTCCAACAATAAATAAATAATTTTGTCGCAATAGATTAACATTTACATTCTAAATATTGAAGTAAACTTAACTTAGCGCCAGTTAAAAGGTTAAACAACGTTTTTAATTTTTTTTGAAAATTGGAGAAAACGTACAAAATTATATTTTTTAATAATATTATGTGGGATTCAATTTCTCATCCCAACCACCCCAAGTATACTTAGTATTTTTTACATGTACGTGAGTAGCACAGTCGATCACACAGCCTTCAAAGTAAACTTTATTTTACTCAAATTTAAACAGGCGTTCGATGCATGCACATTGCAACAAATTGCAATACGTCTCCTGGCCAACATACCCCTGTCTGCACATGCGCATCCTGCATGTAAAACGTATGCGCGGTTACAAAAATTTGGCTGTGTGTGTAAAGTACACGAAATTTGTGTTGCGCACTGTACACTGACCCTCACGTACACATTAAAAGTAAAGTATACCCAGGCCTAAACTCACAGCAACGCCTCAGCAACCACCGATAACCTCTATCATGGTAACTAAGTTAATTAGCACTAGCATGCACCACTTACATTTTGTCATTAAATGCGGCATGAAATGTAAAATTCTAATAAGCTTGTAAACTAACAAAATACACTAAAAATACTGGGTTGTTTTTAACCCATGCTGGGTGGTTAACAGCTGGACAGAACACACTGATGTAATAAAGGTCCAATGTGTAACTTTTACGAGGATCTCTTGACAGAAATGCAATATCAAGTACATAACTATATTATCAGTTGTGTATAAGGACCCTATAAAATGAACTGTATTGTTTTATTACCTCAGATTGAGTAGCTTTTATTTACATACACCACGGGTCTCCTTACATGAAAGTCACCGCCATGTTTCTGAAGTAGTCCTAAACTGACCAACTGCTCTATAGAGCGCATTTCATCCCTACATTGTCTCAGACGACGACATGTTTGTCCTGTGGCGGCTACCGTAGCTTCTCTATTCATTTTGAAATTGAGGGGTGAGCTGTTGGTTGCAATTTCCAATCTCACCACTAGATGTCGCTAAAAACACACTGGACCTTTAATCTTTCTCCGCCATTGACGAGTTATCTCGTCAATTAAAAGAAAACGCTTCCCTGCCAATGCGTTTTTCTGGCAATCCTTATTTCCGCTATTATCTACCAGGTGGCGCTCTTAGTTAACTTATAAGACCTGGAAGCAACCCCTTAGGGCAAACGGTAAGAACTCCTTGTATGCTCTGAATCTAATCCCTAACAAAAGTCCTTCGCAAAAATGCAATTATCTCAGCTTTTTCCTCCAAATTTGGTATTTCTGAGAAAGAGTTAAAAAGTACCCAGCATTGAGTGCGGTGTATCCAATATTTACCCAGCATGGGTTAATAACAACCCAGCTTTTTTTTAGTGTAGCTATTTTTCCCAAATCCTGTTTGTATTCATTCCTTTTTACATATTTCTACTGTCATTAGCCATCCCCTAATCGCCAAATGTTTATAAATGTGTAAACACTCTTTCCCTTTTATCAAAACCTTATGTCAAAGCAACTGCGTCGTCTTTACCAAGCAACTTTTTCATATTATGCAAGAACTAAAACCCTCCCAACAAACCCTTGCATGCAATCGGTCTAAAAAACAACATTTTGGATAATCTGTCAAACATAATTGTAGATTTCCACAATCATGACGATGATAAATCTGAGGCAGAACTGTAATATGACAGTATGAATCAGCACAGCACCACTAATGCATTGACAGTACTGCATGCTTTAGCTGTCTCCATCTGATCTAATTATAACAAACAGCGTCTGGAGCACACGAGCAAACACACAAGGTTTGTGGCTACGGATGCCGTGCAATTTTCTTTGCCTGTGTTTGGTTGATGCCAGTCAACCTGACATGGTAAACTATGTTTGTAGTCTGTCCCCCACTACACATCTGTTTTCAAGCGTTGGTTCAGGTGTGGCTGAACGTCGCATGCAAGTTTCCTATTCCATTGAGGAGGAATGAGATAAACACTTACCGAAGCTGATCATATTGGCTTCCTCAAGTACCTTATGGGAAAGATCACTCCTTGTTCTACTAGAAGTTGCTATGTAGAGTAATCCAGAAGGGTAAGAGACACTGGTCAGTTCAACATGATAAACTGAACAAGTTCCTCTTGTACGGTTGGAGATTTTTTTTCTCTCAGTAATGCCAGAGGCTGTCAGGGAGCTAAGAGGAGCGTTTGTAACTGCCGCCTACCCTCCCTTTTCTTAGCATCCCACTGAACACAAGCGCCGTCTCATAGAGCTAGGCACCAAATCACAGCCCCTTTCCTGTCTGACAAGAGAGAGAGTGAAAGCGAGAGAGAGAGAGAGAGAGAGAGAGAGAGAGAGAGAGAGAGAGAGAGAGAGAGAGAGAGAGAGAGAGAGAGAGAGAGAGAGAGAGAGAGAGAGAGAGCGAGCTAAGACCTAATCAACTAGAGAACCACCACCATTATCACTCTTAAAAATAAAGATGCTCTTCCAAGATGCTCATGTTTAAATTTTTTCATTTTGAGAAGAAATATAAATTTTTGAGGAAAACATTCCAGGATTTTTCTCCATATAGTGGACTTTAGTGATCCTCAATAGTTTACAGTTTCAATGCAGCTTCAAAGGACTCTAAACAATTTTAACCGAGGCATAAGGGTTTTATCTAGCAAAACCATCATCATTTTCACCAAAAAATTTTTGCAGCGTTGTGATACGTCAGTGTGACCTTATGTATTACGTAATCACGTCGAAAGGTCACGCGTGACGTATGCGAAACTACCGCACCAGTGTTTACAAGTGCGGAGAAATGGGACCGTTTCGGTGTTGTTGTATGTGGAATGATAATAATTAATGTCTTTGTTGTTTAAAATGGCCCGCAAGTGTGTGTTTCTCATATGTAATGCGTGACCTTTTGACATGATTACGTAATACGTAAGGTCATGCTGGCACGTCACACGCTTAGTTCAAGACAAAAGTTGTGGTTTAAAGTACATCAATTTATTTATTTTTGGCGAAAATGACGATCATTTCGCTAGATAAGACCCTTATGGCGCATTCACTTAGGATGCGGTGTGCGCTGCGCTATGAAACCCAATCAGTTTGTTGTTGTTTCATCAACCCGCTCACGCCGCAGTCAACGTTCAAAATAGTTTAACTTTTGCGCTGCGCTTTGTGACGATTATTCGCCCGCCCAATAGAAACGTTCAGAAGTTGTTGTATGTGGAATCATACTAATTAATGTCTTTGTTGTTTAAAATGGCCCGCAAGTGTGCGTTTCTCATATGTAATGCGTGACCTTTTGACATGATTACGTAATACGTAAGGTCATGCTGGCACGTCACACGCTTAGTTCAAGACAAAAGTTGTGGTTTAAAGTACATAAATTTTTTTTTTTTTGGCGAAAATGACGATCATTTCGCTAGATAAGACCCTTATGGCGCATTCACTTAGGATGCGGTGTGCGCTGCGCTATGAAACCCAATCAGTTTGTTGTTGTTTTATCAACCCGCTCACGCCGCAGTCAACGTTCAAAATAGTTTAACTTTTGCGCTGCGCTCTGTGACGATTATTCGCCCGGCCAATAGAAACGTTCAGAAGTTGTTGTATGTGGAATGATACTAATGACCGTCTTTGACTCATGTTTAAAATGGTCCGCAAGTGTGTGTTTCTCATATGTAACGTGACCTTTTGACCTTTTTACGTAATACGTAAGGTTGTGCTGGCGCGTCACACGGTTAGTGCAAGGCAAAAGTTGTGGTTTAAAGCAGTGGTTCTCAACGTTATTCCTGGAGGCCCACTGCTCCGCACATTTTGTATGTCTCCTTTATTTAACACACCATTCAAATCATCAGCTAATTAGCAGAGATCTCCATGAACTGAACTGTGGTTGGCAGATAAGAGAGACATACAAAATGTGCAGAGCAGTGGGCCTTCATGGATGATCGTTTCGCTAGATAAGACCCTTACGCGACATCACACAGGACATGGTGTGCACTGTGCTATGAAACCCATTCATTTTTAATGGCTTGGCCGTGCGAGGGTGGTTTGTAGTTGTGTCACCCTGCCAACGTCGCGGTAAATGTTCACAATAGTTTAACTTTGCGCTGCGCTTTGTGATGATTACGCGCGCGGCCAATAGAAACGTTCAGATGTTGTTGTATGTGGAATGATACTAATGACTGTCTTTGTCTCAGTTTAATGTTTAAAATGGTCCGCAATTGTGCGTTTCTCATATGTAACGTGTGACCTTCTGACCTTTTTACGTAATACGTAAGGTTGTGCTGGCGCGTCACACGGTTAGTGCAAGGCGAAAAGTTGTGGTCAGTGTTGCCAACTATTTTCAATGGGAAGTAGCTAAAGCTTGCTTGGAAAGTCGCTAAATGTCGCTAGATTACGCCATTGCCTCATTAGCATACCAGTGACGTCATCACGTCGTATTTGCATTCTTACTACATTGGCTGTTTCACGTTTCCCTTTCTCTCTGAACTTTCACAAATTTAATTTTAATACACATGAATGCCTTAAAATGTGTTCTCGTTCGTTTATCTGCTTCTGTTCTTATAAAACGAAACATGTGTATGTTCATATTTAAATGTCCAAACAGTCCAGTTTCGAAACATAAGAGGATACGCTGATAAATGACGGGAAACGTTGTTTTCTAGGTACATAGCTCATTAATGTGGAAGAAAAGCTGTGTCATGAAAACATCAATCAATTTATGGTGGCATGTAAGGTGTGTTTCAAGTCATGGTAGCTTGTTGTAGGTAGGCAGCTTAGGTTACGGGAAATGGAGATGGGCAACAGCAGCGTCTGTATTCCTCCTCCACTACTTAACGCAAATAAAATACTGTAGTAATTAATAGTTATCCCGCTGAAAGTTTAGAAAACTCATAGTGCAACTCGAGCACAGCTCACATATTGAGGTCCACTAAAGTCCACAATATGGTGAAAAATCCTGGAATGTTTTCCTCCAAAAACTTTATTTCTTTTCAACTGAAGAAGAAAAGACATAAACATCTTGGATGACATGGGGGTGAGTACATTATTCAGATTTTTTATGAAAGTGGAATAATCCTTTAACATTTTTCCACGGAAGACCCCATAAAATGGCTTATGACTTCTTTCCTGTGTTAAGTAGGGCTCAGTAGGCTCGTCTATCCAATCCAATAGTATCATAGCTATGAACTGTTCCCAATCTAAATATGGCAACAATGGTATATGACAAGCAGTACACAATATGTGTAGGATGCCTGAATCCGCAGTATTTGGAAAAAGTTTGATCTTGTCCTGGTTCCACTAATCAGAAACGTTTTCATCCCATGAGACCACAGGAACCGACAACCCCCTTTAACATTTTTTAAAGCAAGTTTTGAAAATTAAAGAAGGCCAAATGCACTTGTCCCATGAAGCAAATGAGGTATAAAAATAACAAACAATCGTTCTAAAAACGCAAGTAAAACAATCAATTTTATGTGATTAAACTAATATTACACTAGCCATTACTGTGACCTAGTGATGGGGACAAGACCGCCTATGCCGATTCCGAGTCAAGACGGAGTCTTTGAAGGGTCGAGACCGAGTCCATTGGTGTTCAAATAGAGTCAAGTCCAAGTCAAGACCGAGTCTTTGAGGAAGCAAGTCTGAGTCCAGACTGAGTACTTTAGGAGTCGAGAACTAGTCAAGACCAAGACCATAAAAACATGTCAGTTTTCATATTCAACCCCAGCTAATAATCAACAGTTACTGTGGGTTTACACCAAACGCGAGTTCAACGATTTGCTCGAGTAGATTACATACAAAGTCAATGCAAAGACGTGATCAGACGCATCCACGCATGGAGAAATGCAAATGATGCGATATGGGCGGCGCGTTTACCGCAAAAACATGAGCTATTCGCCTCAAATGCGTCTTCGCCAAAGTTGAAAAAATTGAACTCGAGCGAAAAATTCGCATGACACGCAGTTAAATCCCACAAGTAATCTATAGCGAGTAACGCGATGCCCCGCGTTTGGTGTGTACGTAGCATTAGGCCTACAGACTAGGCTAGATTGGGAATTGTTTAGACGAGCAGTCTTAACGTCTTAATATGGGCGATGCTTTCACTATCATTAAAAAAATCCCTTCCACATGTATCATCATCTGCCTATTTTTCTAGAGATAAATAAACAGCTCTGATGGCAGTATCTTTGCATTGCACCATGGGATGTCATTTTCAAATAATGCCCGTCAACAATGCATTTTATTATTATTGTTTTGTGTTGTGTGTTTTTTTATATTAACATTGAAAAAATGTGTTGATCGAATCCTAGAAAACAGAAATCTCGAGACTGGTCTTGAGTCTGAGTACCTCATCGCTACTGTGACCTGCATCCAAAACCCTACTGAAAAGACCAGCTAAAACCTCATACACTTGTTGGCTCCCAATCTGGTTTTAGCTGTAGCAGGCTGGTTTTACCAGACTGGATACTTTTTAGCTGGTCTAAGCTGCCTGCCTGGTCTTTGCTGGTTTAAGCTAGTCCTCTCAGCCTGGCAAAGCTCTGGTAAACCTGGTGGGTCAGCGGATCTCCAAGCCTGACCAGCTAAAAAGTAAGTGGCATCCTACACCAGCTTAAGCAGCTAAAAGCAAGCTGTGAGGACTAGCTTAAACCAGCTAAGAGCAGGCTACCAGCTTAGACAATCTAAAAGTGTCTAAACTCCCTCTAAACCAGCCTGGCACACCAGCTAAAACCAGGCTCTTTTCAGTAGGGAAGAAAGGGCTTCAAAACAGATATGAGGTTGTGGGTTTGACCCAACATGATCTTCTAACAATTCGAATGTATTTTACGAGGTAGTTAAAGCAACACCAAAGAGTTTTTTTACCTTGAAATAACGTTTCCAAAAAGTTTCAGTGGTTCATCCAGTGATGCTGGATTTAGGGCAGGGTTGGGGTTTCTTATGTTATGTTTTTTTTTATATATAATCATACACCCAGCATTGTGTCAAGAAGGGACGAACCAACTCATTTGGTTGTAATTTAGCCTATGCTGGTAACCCTTTGTTTGGTGAAATCTAAACATTTTCTGTTTCTAATTAAGCCAACAGATGGGTTTGTCCTTTTTTGACCCAGTGCATAAGTTGCCATACCCAAAGACAAGATTGCTTAATAATCCCCAAGCTTGTCAGTTTCTCTATGGAGAATGCATGAATCAATTTTTTACTTCCAGAAATCACACAGCAGTTTTCTTTCCCCCAGAACAACTTACATACAGAGGGAGGGTCATGGCACCGTATGCAAAACTAAACTTGCAAAGTGCACACTACAAAGCTCTATCTTGTCGTCTGTGATGTTTGTGAATAGCTTGCAATAAGGTGTCAAATCAAATGTGCATGTGATGTGTTGCAGCTGGCTTCAGCACATCGCCTCTTCTGCTAAAAGCGGCTTCTGTTGAACGTATAAACTTGTGTCCAATGTTCCATGTTTATTTTTTTGGTTGCATAACTGCACCATCTGGGGAATCGCAGTGCACTTTGTCTTGTAGTGAACTCAACACTATTTGAACAAATAGTAGTACGGTGTAAAATAGTGCATGTTATGCAAATTGAAATGCATGTTGTGAGTCAAACCAAGACCTGGTTACCCAAATGAAATGTTGCATATATATACTCATTGAATTGTATATTTGTGCAGCGATTCCTGTTTATCCAGTCAAAAGTACACCGCTCCGCACACAGACTTTCCATTCAGGACAGACGTGTGTGGGTAAACTTGAGTGCAAGTATTGGAGTGTATGTGTGTGGGTACACTGAGGGCTCTTCTGTGCTCTGATGCCTGGACTTAATTATGACTAAATTACTGCAGTTTATTGAACACCGACCCGGTATGCCCAGCAAAGCACACATACGCTCATACAGTAGGTACAGAGTTTGGTAAAGACAGAGAACGCCTTCAGCATGCACCTACACATGCACGCTTGAATAAGACGAACTCATGCAGTGCATCAAACTTACAAACGCATATGAAAATACAAAAATCTGTTTCAATATGAAGTAAAATGAAGCCAGATTCACAAGTGTCTCATCATGTTATAATGCTGTTTTTCTGCTAAAAACAAAATTCACAACCATTACTAATGCTAATATACAGCAATTTATAGTATAGTTATTATAATAAACAATACAAATTAAACTAATACTGTCACAAATGTTATGGCGGACAGTAGAAATTCATGCAAATCTATCACCTTATTGATATCTAAGCTGAATTGTTTTACAGTGGCGCCCTCTCCTGATAGACAGCAGCATTATGTGTGGATTCAAAGCTTGTTATTGCCATCTAGTGTCCATTCACTTTTTAAAAAAATCCATATTTACCTCCAATAGTACTGCTTTACTATTTATAGTATTTCTGCAGTGTATGTAGTATGCCAGAGAAACGTATTTTTCTCTCATTGACCTAAAAAAATTCAGCCACTAAGCCACCTTGAGATCAAATGGTCTTAAAAGTATACTGCAAAAATGAGCACGTAAGAAAAAAATAAGGTCTCAGTCTCTGTTATATCCCATTATTATTATTATTATTATTATTATCATTATTATTATTATTATTAATATTAATATTTACATTTTAAAACTTCAGAAATGGTAAGAAGAAAGTAAACACTGCAAAAAATTATTTTCAACAAAACATTTTCTTTGTATTTTTGTCTTGTTTTCAATAAAAATATCTAAAAATTCTTAAATTAAGATGTGTTTTCTTGATGAGCAAAATGACCCAAGAAAATATGTCTAGTTTTTAGACCAAAATATACAATTTAAGTACATTTGTGCTTTAAACAAGCTAAATTATCTGCCAATGGGGTGAGAAAATGTTGCATAAATCAAGTGTTTAAGAAAAAAAGAAAACTTATTTTTAGATTTTTTTCTCGCCCCATTGGCAGATATTTTTGCTTGTTTTAATTTTAAATTTACTTAATTCAATTATTATTACTTAATATTATTTCTTAAAATATTTTTTGTCTATAAACTAGACTTATTTTCTTAGGTCATTTTGCTCATCAAGAAACATACACTGCAAAAAATGATTTTCAAGAAAAAAAATTCTTAGTATTTTTGTCTTGTTTTCAGTAAAAAATATATTAAATATTCTTGAATTGAGATGTGTTTTCTTGATGAGCAAAATGACCTAAGAAAATGGGTCTCGTTTTTGGACCAAAGAAATATACAATTTAAGGGAATTTGTGCTTTAAACAAGCAAAATTATCTGCCAATGGGGTGAGACAATTTTGCTTAAATCAAGTGTTTAAGAAAAAAAGAAAACTTATTTTTAGATTTTTTTCTCACCCCATTGGCAGATATTTTTGCTTGTTTTCATTTTAAATTTACTTAATTAAATTATTATTACTTAATATTATTTCTTAAAATATTTTTTGTCTATAAACTAGACTTATTTTCTTAGGTCATTTTGCTCGTCAAGAAGAATACACTGCAAAAAATGATTTTCAACAAAAATTCTTAGTATTTTTGTCTTGTTTTCAGTAAAAAATATCTTAAATATTCTTAAATTAAGATGCTTTTCTTGATGAGCAAAACGACCAAAGAAAATAAGTCTAGTTGCAACAATATCAAATTTAAGTGATATTGTGCATGAAACAAGCAAAAAAAATAGTGTTGTAGTCAAGACCACCTAAACCGAGACCAAGTCATGACCAAGACAGGCCGAGATCAAGTCAAGACCAAGACCAGTGCAAGTAACTACATTAAAACACTTATAAAATGTGGAATATGCATATGATTAGGCACTTCTTGTCTGTGTGTGTGTGTGTGTGTGTGTGTGTGTGTGTGTGTGTGTGCGTGCGTGCGTGTGTGTATGTATGCCATTAGAGAAGTTGATAAAATAATCAAAAGCATTGCAGATATGTGGGAATTTATCTTTGTCTATAAGCAAATAAAAGTGAACAAACACTAAAGAGCTGAAATCAAACTTTACCTGAACTGTCCTTCATGGCTTGCCATCCACTTGCAGGTGTTTTTAGTAATAAAATTAGAAAAATTGTCATTAGGAGAAACTTAAACAATGCTTAAACAATGCCAACATCATATGCCAAACCTGAATAAACTGCATAAAATTAATGATAAAAAATTAATTCATGATGTGCCATCAGTTGTGGTCTTGTCCGGTCTAAAAAATAAAATTCCGAGTCCTCTTTGAGACCGATGTAAAAAAGTGGTTGATTCCAAGACGCGACCGGTCTCGAGAACTACAACACTAGGTATAAGCAAAAAAAATCTTGAGCATAAATTCATTGGCAGATTTTTTTGCTTGTTTTATGCACAACATCACTTAAATTTGATATTTTCGGTCTAAAAACTAAACTTATTTTCTTGGGTCGTTTTGCTCATTATGAAAAAGCACCTTAATTTAAGAATTTTTAAATATTTTTACTGGAAAAAAAACCAAGACAAAAATACTAAGAATTATTTTTTTGAAAATAATTTTTTGCGGTGTATTTTGTACATAATGGGATTCTGCTGTGGACTCTGTGTGTGCGTGCGTGCGTGCGTGCGAGAGAGAGAGAGAGAGAGAGAGAGAGAGAAAGAGAGAGAGAGGAAATGAGCCACACCCTAAAGAAGAGGAAGGAGAAAGCGTGCCAAGAGGAAGACATTGCACTTTGGCTGCCCTGCTGAATGAACATCATTCCCCCATCTACCCTCCCACAGTGATTTTTAAACAATAACAGCACATACACAGACCTAGTTTGAGTCAGGGCGCTTGGTTGCAACCCATGTTACCAATTAGGTTACCCACCAAAACACCAAATGCAAGCATTGTTTATGCAGAAATAGAGTTAAATTAAGCAATAAATAAACTTAAATAAATAAAATATAACATTTTAGGACTAAAAGGCAATAAAAAACTTGTTATTGACCCTTGCAGTTTGTTGATACAAGTTCATGGTGTAGATTTTTAGCAGTATCTAGTGGTGAGATTGTAAATTGCAACCAATGGTTCAGTCCACAACTCACCCCTCCTTTGGAAGTGCATGAAGCTACGGTGGCCACCACAGGACAAACACATCATCGTCTGAAACAATGACCCTGTCCCAAATGGCACACTCTGGACTTGTGGACTTCCTCAGAGTCCACACTTTGATGACATCATGTAGTGCAGACCTTAGGGACCCTTGTGTCCAAAAGGGTGCACCGGAGTCGTATTTTGGGACAGACTCGAGCGTCACGTCGGAAATAGGAAGAGAAGTTGCCCATCAGTGTGAAATCCTCCCTTCTGTCGTCTGATTGCTTTGAATGCTCTTTCGCAAGGACTTCTGGGTTGGTAAAGTGCGCGTGAAGCCTGCTGCAGTCAACAAGGGTTCAAAGGGGGCGCTGATGAGCATAAAAACGACAGATGGGTCACCCTACGGACTAAGCGAGCACGCGCAATTTAAGGCCACAAGACCGAAAGTCCAAATGAAGTGCACCATTTGGGACAGGGCCATAGTGACGAAAAAGCAGTTTGTCCGTTTAGGGCTACTGTAGAAACATGGTGTATGGAGATAAAAACTGCTCATTCTAAGATAATTTCATTATGTAAGGTCATCACTGATAATATAGTTATGTTATCATATTGCATTTCTGTAAAGGGATCCAAGTAAAAGTTACACAATACACCTTCTGACATCACAAGGGGAGCCAAATTTCAATGAGCTATTTTTCACATGCTTGCAGAGAATGGTTTATCAAAACTAAGTTACTGCGTTGATCTTTTTCACATTTTCTAGGTTGATAAAAGCACTGGGACACAATTATAGCACTTAAACATGGATAAAGTCAGATTTTCACGATAGGTCCCCTTTAAAACACTCACACTTCCTCTCACACCTGCCATAACACTCTCTGGTGTGGATGTGTGAGGATCCCATGGCCCACAGCAGCATGTGAGGCTTCGCTTATGTTGTTTTAAGCTAACAGATGATAGCTCTCTTACAAACACCATTTTTAATTTATTGCACAATTTAAGACTCTGTAAATAAACGCACTGTTTACCCAACTTATTATGTGTCCGACTCGCTCGGGAATGATGTCATGTGTGAATGTTCCCATAAGATAGTCGTGAAGACGGTTCTGATTAGATTCTCTGTAAATTGGACGTTACGACGATGGATTACAACACAAATGAAGCCAAACCTTTGCTGTACAGCCATTAAGTGTGAGAAAAGCTTCAATGTGACTAAGACAGGTAGTTATACGAGCAAGTTTGGTGGTACAAAATAAAACGTAGCGCTTTTCTAAGCGGATTTAAAAGAGAAGCTACATTTTATGGCGTAATAGCACTTTTGGGAGTACTTCGACTCGGCGCAGTAACACCCTCCCTCTCCCATTATGAGATTGAGAAGGGGAGCGGACTTTTCAGGCGAGTCGAAGTACTCCCAAAAGTGCTATTACGCCATAAAATATAGTTCCTCTTTTAAATCCGCTTAGAAAAGCGCTACGTTTTATTTTGTACCACCAAACTTGCTCGTATAACTACTCGTCTTAAATAGGAAAAACGTTGATGTGTTTGGTCACTTCTAACTTTATATCTAAATGGTACCATTGAATGAATGGGGCTAAGCTAAATGCTATCGAAGCGTCGCAGCGCGCTCCAGCACCCACGCGCACGCACACAGATGACAGAGGGATGCATCAACAACTCCCAGCCAAGGCAACAACACACTTCAATATTGAAAATGAGTAGACTATTCCTTTAAATTAAGGTAAATATATAACAAATAAAAATGTGTGATTAAGTTTGTGCGATTAATCACAAGTCAACTCACGAGAATCATGCGATTAATCTAGATTAAATATTGTAATTGATTGACAGGAGGGCTGTAACGTTTAACTGTGTAAATGCACTTTTTCTCAATGAATGAAATTTATTGAATTACGGTGAAATCCCGGCAATATCCAAAAGCCAGAGGGCGCTCTCGTGCAGAAACTCCCTTTGTGCCACAGAAGAAGTAGCATTACAAACGCTATTCCAGGAAATGCCTATAAGATAATAATGTCTATCTATTTATATCGCTGGTCTTCAAATTGTTTCATGTATTTTCATGATAATAAATAATATTTAATGATTTTGTTTAACGAGTGTTGCTTTTTAAATGCACGTTATAAACGACTCCGACTCATAATGATTTTAGATTGATAAGGACTTCATACTGACCAAATGCCGTAGTACACTAGGGTGGCCATTCGGGCCAGTTCCGCCAGACACGTCCCGAACCGGTTTCCAGTGCGTTTTTCGGAAGTCTCGATGGTCGACCGCATACATCATCAAGGTTTAATATTTCGAGTTCAATTTCAGAAAAGCAACCGTTACATTTCAAGGTAAGAATGAAACTAATGATTGTATGTCTTAAAAGAAATAAATCTTAATTTTCTAATGTATTTTAACTGAAATGTGAGAACCTCGATGACGTATGCGGTTGAGCAACGCGACTTCCGGAGAATGCACCAGAAATCCACTCCCAAAAGATTGATTTTAACATTTTTGAAAGCACATTGAGTCTGTGTTAAATATTTTTTATTTGTTAAAATTAACTCCCTCAGTGTAATTTGTTAACTCCAATGTAGTGTTATATTTTTAAATACTGTGGTGTTATGGTAAATGTAAAGACAGGAACATATTACGGTACTTTTGGGACAAAACAGTTTTTTATGTAACAATACAGCAGTATAATCAATCGTTCTCATTATAAAACTGTTAGTGTTTTTTTTTATGTCATCTGATCAACAATTACGACAGAAAAATTGTCCTCAATGTATCATGCATTTAAGTGTTCATTAAATTACCATATGGTTCATTCTACAAAAAAGGTGGAAATGCTTGTCCCTTGCTTTTGCAGACCCCTTAATCATTTAATTTGACCCAATAATCCCATAATGATATATATTTAATTAATATAGACTGTCCTTAAAATGATGAGAGAGTTTATTTATTTAAATTTCTTTTTTTTTCTTTTTTTAAAACTTTTTTTAAATGTCTGGTCCTGAAAATTGCCCTGACCCTTTGATCATACATGGGACTTGAACTGTGTACTTATTATTTAAAACCATGTTTTTTGTAAAACAAATCTAATTTACATTTACCTTTAACCCTGTATGAATTTACTACAACACTGAAATGATAAAAATACACTATTAATATGAATAATATCAAATAAATATTTGTCCACCAAATTTACGTCATTGGTGTTACCCTACCCAAAGCACTTAAAAAAAGCACTTTTATTTTGAAACAATGCATCAGCTCTTTGAAGTTTTTCCTACCCAGTCTCACAAAGTTTCGTGATATAGTCACGTATTTTTTTGATTCTTTTTTCGTGCTATTATCACGAAATTTCGTGTTTTTTCGTAGTCGTATAACGAATTCCTGTTTTCGTGTGATTATCACGTATTGGTTACTCGACTGTTTTTTCCTATTTTTAAACCATTGTCGCTTCGGTTTAGGGTTAGATTTGGTGCTTGCATTAGAATGTCACTTAATATATTGATCTATACTATTTTTCCTGATTTATTTTTTATATGTCGCCTGGCGTTAGGGTTAGAGTTGGGTTTGGTTAGGGATGTCATTTTATGTAAATCTAACCCTAAACCGAAGCGACAATGGTAAGAAAATAGGACAAAACAGTCGAGTAACCAATACGTGATAATCACACGAAAACAGGAATTCGTTATACGACTACGAAAAAACACGAAATTTCGTGATAATAGCACGAAAAAAGAATCAAAAAAATACGTGACTATATAACGAAATTTCGTGAGACTGGGCTGAGTTTTTCATAGGTCAAGAGGTCAAAAGAAAGAAGTGCAGTGGAGGAAGGCAAAAGGTTTGTGAGATGTCTTACCTTATTTGTCTAAAATATCATGATATATCTAAGAATTTTGAGATAAGTAGTGTCGAAAACAGCGCCATCTTTTGGTTAATAAAACATATAGCAGTTGCTTCTGGAAAAAGCTCCGTCAATGAAGCAACAAGCTGATGAAATTCAGATGAATATTAATATTATGTGTACAAATAAAGCTTAGACAACATGTGTGTAAATGGTCAATATAATAAACTTATTTAGTCATTAAAGGGTGGCAATAAATTCCAGTATGAGTTAATATTCATATGATTCAATACTGTATTGTACAGAATAATGTTCACATGCATATAATAACAGACGCGCACACAAGTATAAATAAATACAATATTATATATACAGTAATATGTGGGACCAAATGTGAATAAGGCAAATAACTCATAAAAAACCTCTAGGGTTTGAACCTTCTGACACGCAAAGCGAAGCGCGCACGTGACTAAGCAGAAAGTGAAGCTTCGTTTGTCATTGGTCACGTGATTTCAACGTTAACAACACAAGCTTCGAATCAAAGCTTCATCTGGCACGCCCACTTTTGCTCGACACAAGCTCCGAAGCCTCGCTTCAAATGTAACATCACTAGAGATAAGATTTTTTTGGGGATGTCATTAGTGTTACTCTTTTTTTTATAGCTGGGAGTGTTAAGATCTTTACATAAAAATACAATATACTGAATAAGTATGTGATTGTTACATTTCTGATGAAATAGCACATGGCTAATCGCAGCCATTTTATTAAAATATTAGTTTTTTTTCTGTAAATTGTCATTGGTGTTACCATCATTGGTGTTACCATCATTAGTGTTACTTCTCTAATGAGTACTTCCTAAGCACTATTCCTTTAACTGACCAACATAAAAGCATAAAAACTAAACAAGATGGAAGTTTTATCATATTCATTATCTATTAATTTTGTCATTGGTGTTGCATTGTGTCATTGGTGTTATGAATGTATTCTTGTACTTTCTAGTAATATTTTGTTGTTGATATGGGATGTAAGACATTGTTGATATTTCAGTCTTTGCATCAAAGCCTTTTTGGTTGAATATTTTTGTTTTTGTTGGTTTTAAAGAAAAACGTCAAACTGAGAATCAAATAATTTCATACGTGCTGGGTAAAGATGAAGAACTTAATTAAACAAATATTAATAATCAATTATTAATTATTTTTCTTGCTGTTATCATTCCTCTACTCAACCTTTAACTAAATACACAAGCTGTAATGGGAAAAAATATTTAGTATCAACATTAATGTTGTTTAAATCACAGGTAACACCAATGACAAATAAATGACTCATGGATTCTTTATTAAAATGTTAAAAATAGATTAAGCTCCTCCTTTTGCGGATTCATAGATTTGACAAGTTAATTAATGCTATTAAAGAAGTTTTGGGTATGTTGAAAGAAGTTCATTTAAGCAGATTTCCATCACCTGAATTCCACCTTTTCTGTAGAATGCCCCATATATTAACATCCGAGACAACTAAAAAGCACATTCCCAATGTATAACAAAAGTACAGATATTAATGCTTCAGTTCATACAAACAAGTTTGACTTCATTTTAATCCAAAAGCCATGTTGGTTTTCACATAATAACATGATGAACCAGTAGCTGTAAGGAGGTGATATGATCCCCGGTCAGACCTTCAGACTGGATATTGAACTTTTCTGTTAATAAAACAAAAATAAAAGGTAAAAATGCATTATTAAGAGGCAACTATAGTAAAAATAAGAATAACTAATAAGAAACGAATAGTTGCAGAATGCATTACACACTCTAAAAACAGATTAATCTTTGTGTTATTATTGGAACAACACATTTTGTGTTATTTTTAACAGAACTTGTGTTGTCCCTTTCATTTATTTTAACACAAAATAACACACATATTTAGTTATACTCACTTTGTTATAAAATTGCTCCTCATCTGAAGAAATGTTCATGTAGGCCTATTTCTGTGCTACTCCAAAGTCCCCGAAGCAAATCTCCTGCACACATTTACGGATATAAAAATATATTTTTTAAACTAAAACAGAATATAAAGCAAAAAAAGAAAAACTTCCCAAAACATGAGTTTGAATTCCTCTATCTGAGGCTAAGACATAAACTCAACTGCTGCATTCACATAATGACAATAACACATAACTCTTAATGTTAAACTTGATACTAACAGCAATATAAAACATAACACCTCACAACTCTCAAATGTTATTGATCATAATTGTATTTATTGAATATTTACTTACCATTTACAATGAAAGAGATGACGATCTGCTTGAACTGCATCAACCAAAAACAAGGTTCAATGTGTGATGTAAAGAGGGGAAGGTCTTCTCTATTTAACACCCTAGGAGTTAACAAACACCACTAACAAAACACTGTAGGAGTTGATTTTTTTTTTAAAGTGGTAACACTGTGTTTTGACACCAACTCTTTATTTTCATAGAGTAAAATAAACTCAATCTAGTGTTAAATTAACTCCGAACTCTTTATATTTCCTTAATTTTAACTCTGCTAAATTTGCTGTGTATTTTATGGGCCACGTCAGACTGCTGACAAAGGTTTAAAATAGTTTAATATTTTCTCCCATTCCATCTGAGCTGTAGAAGCATGCGAAAGCTTCCCATCAAACGTTTGGCAGCTTGCAGTTCAGCGAGGAAAACATCTTGTTCCCTGGGCTTCATTAGACAATGACGGCATACAATCAGGAAAGCTCTCTTTACAGAGGTACTGCTCTATTTCAGGACAACAGCATTTAGCTGGGCACCGCCCCACCTGACCTTTGCTTCTCCAGGAAACCGGGAGAGACAATAGCAGGCCTTGGGCAAGGTCTATGTGGCTGAGGATGACTTTGTAGAGAACCGGATGTCAGGAAAGGTTTGGCTGCTCGTTTCCATCGAGCATTTGGTCGCACGGCTTTGGTGAAAGCCGCACAAAGTGGCTACTGTGCCATGTGATATGGAGAAATATAATGTTGAAAATAAAGCAATCTCTGAACAAATACTGATTGTGGTATGAAAGAGGGTGGTGTAAAAATCTACTGGTCTGAGGTCAGCCAAAAGGGAATGATGAGGAATGTAGCTCTTTTTGAATTCCTGCCAGCTCTCCCTGTCTCTGAGGAATTCAGGGTGATGTACACTGAATGTTCAGGGCAAGTGTCAAGCTAACCCACTGGCACATGACAATATATCCACTCCACACATTTCACATGAATATTATAGGTTTCCAGTCCCTCTGACCTAGGAATTTCCATGAGTTTTCCAGTTGATAGGAAATGCGTATTTTTCCTACTGTCTTAACCATAATTTGTGAATATGGCCTTTAAATGGTCACTTATATGGTTACACAAACACACACACATTACACTTTATTTATTATGACTCAACTTGTATACTTAAATGTTCTGATATATACTGCCCTCCAAAGGCTAAGTGCAGTATCTACGCAAACACTGAAACTGAGAAAAATGGCTTTAAAGTTTTTTACACCAGCCAGTCAAACATGGTACTGCAATTTTGGCACACACATTTCTCTGAAATGGGACAAAATTTAACCAGGAGACTTTGTCACAAGACACAACAGATCTCACCAAGCCCATTTTAACCCTTAACTCAATTTTGACCAAATGCGTAGTTACTGCGCTTTCGCTTTGTAGGGCAGTATACATATACCTACATACATACACATATATACATACATACAAAGTCAAAAAAACAAAAGTAAACGAAATATGAAGTTTCGTTGCAAAATGAGATAAAACATGTTTATTATTATGTTATCATGTTATTATTTTGTTTTATTGTGCTACTTAGCTGTATTTTTTAAGTTATGAAGGTTTAAATCAAAACAAACCAACTGCAGTTGAATTGATATTAATTGGAATGCACAACCAAAAAACGAGATTTCTGAAAAAAATGCAACGAAACTCTTCATATGTAGTTTTTAAAGGTTTTTATTATGAAAGGAAAACAAAATACACATGGCCCAGTGTGAAAAAGTGTTTGCCCCCTAATAACTGATTGGGCCACCCTTAGCACCAACAACTGCAATCAAGCGTTTGCGATAACTTGCAATGAGTCTGTTACAGCGTTGTGGAGTATTTTTGGCCCACTCATTTTTGCAGAATTGTTGTAATTCAGCCACATTGGAAGGTTTTCGCACATGGACCGCCTTTTGAAGGTCATGCCACAGCATCTCAATAGGATTGAGGTCAAGACTTTGACTAGGCAACTCCAAACTCTTCATTTTGTTTTTCTTCAGCCATTCAGAGGTAGATTTGCTGGTGTGTTTTGGATCATTGTCCTGCTGCAGAACCCAAGTGCGCTTTAGCTTGAAGTCACGAACAGATGGCCAGACAGGATTTTTTAGTAGACAGAAGAATTCATGGTTTCATTTATCACAAGTCTTCCAGGTCCTGAAGCAGCAAAACGGCCCCAGACCATCACACTACCACCACCATATTTAAATGTTGGTGTGATGTTCTTTTCCTGAAATGCTGTGTTACTTTAACGCCAGACGTAATGGGAAACACACCTTCCAAAAAGTTCAACTTTTGTCTCGTCAGTCCACAGAGTGTTTCCTCAAAAGTCTTAGGGATCAGCGAGATGTTTTCTGACACAAGCCTTTATGTTCTTTTGCCTCAGCAGTGGTTTTTGTGTTTGAACTCCATTTTTTCCCAGTCTCTTTCTTATGGAGTCATGAACACTGATCTTAACTGAGGCAAGTGGGGCTTGCAGTTCTTTGGATGTTGTTGCTGACTTTTGTGACCTCTTGGATGTCATTGTTGGGGTAATTTTGGTCAGACGGACACTCCTTGGAAAGGTTCACCACTGTTCCATGTTTTTGCCATTTGTGGATAATGGCTCTCACTGTGGTTCGCTGGAGTCCCAAAGCTTTAGAAATGGTTGTATAACCATTTCCAGACTAATAGATCTCAATTACTTTCTTTCTTTTTGTTTCTAAATATCTTTGGATCTTGGCATGATGGCAAGCTTTTGTGGTGTTGGATAGTGCCCTAAACCTTGATAGACAGGTCAACAAAGTTGTGAAGTCCAGCTTTTCTCAGCTGTGAACCCTGGAAGTCCTTTCTTTCATTTACAAATTTTGAAATAGTAATACATGGTTTTATCACCACAAGGCTTGATTTTTGCAATTCTTTTATTTGGGAATTAGTCAGTTTTTCATAAATCACCTTCAGATGGTTCAGCCCTGAAGCCCTGACAGGAGTTCGCGAATGGCAGCATATAACTCCGGTCCTCCAGTCACTCCATTGGCTACTTGTGCAGTAAAGGATACATTTTAAAGTAATTGTATTAGTTATTAGTTTTCAGTCGTTAAATGGGTCATTACCTTTCTGATCTGTTGACAGTCCATCAACCTACAAGAGCTCTTAGGGGCTGTTTACACTTGGTATTAAGATGTGTTTTCGTCGATCAGATCACAAGTGGATGACGCTAAAAACAGGTGTAAACGGTGTTCAAAAAGTTTTGAGCTCGTCCACTTTCGACAACATTCAGAGATAGTCGAAAACACTCGATTGGATTGCTTTTGTAGTGTAAACACGCATGTGGTTGAATGTGTTTGAGCTGCCACACGAGACCGCCTACTCTCTGCTTATTGATCTAATGTGAGGTACTGAGCACAATGTTTTACATGTTTTCTGACTTCTGGCATGAACACACAGATACAGCGCTATCTTTAGGCTTTCATTGATAAAACTGATCTGCGCGTCTTTCATTAGTTTCATTTTGCCAGCGTGTGAAAGTTGCACAATCTTATTTAATCAATTGTGCTGAAATATCAGAAAAATCCAAAAGTTACAAACTTTTTTATGTGATCTGTCTTATATTATATGACTTGTAATATAGTTGTCCTGGGCCTCATTTATAAAATGTTGCGTGAAACCATCCTACATTTGATCTTACTATCATTTATCAAAAATGCGTACATGTGATTCATAAACCGAACGTACACACAGAAAACGCACGTCCCCCTTTTTAAATCTATAAATCGCAAATGAACTTGAACTTGTGCACTACTGAGCAGTTTCAGATCTCCTCAGATCTGCCTTTAAATGATACCTAGTTAATGTCATAGACATATAAAAGAGCACTTGTCAATGTTTTAATCTTTTATGAGCAGCAAGAATGGCTTTTATTTTCAAAAACCTGTAGCAATTGGATAAGCAAAAGTGCGTACGTCTGCTCAGACTCTGACGTGCCGCTAAGCACTTTTCCACGTCAAAGACAGTTTTCATAAATATGGACTTTGCCGTGGATTTTTGCATACGCACACTTTACTATCAAATCTGTGTGTATGCACGCTTTACAAATGAGGCCTGTGGTTTGATGTTTTGTTGTTATTTATCTGTGACTTTGCTGTTTTTAATTTGTACAGCACATTGGTCAACGGTAGTTGTGTTTAATTATGCTTTATAAATAAATTGAAATAAAATTGTAATAAAATAATATTTAAATTTGTTTCATGATCTGAAACATTAAAGTATTCACGCCAATGTATAAATATGTATATATATAGTGCTCTCGACACATGTTAAATGTTAATCAAATCAGCCTCGCACCATTCAGAAATGCTGCGTTGTTGCCATAATCTGCTAAACGCCACATTGACTTTGTGCGCTTGTCCTCTAAGTGCACAAAAGAGAGTAAGATGAATGATGACGGGCAAAATGACCGTGGTTCACATTCAAACTTGTGTCCCCTATGGCTTTGACCTAAATACCACCGCATGTGGCAGCCACAGCGCCACCTAATGTGGGACTCAGTTCCTTTATTTTTACAGAATTTGCCACGTTTCTAGTTTAATCTTTAGTGTTTTCACAATTGTTTACTGTCTTGTCCAAAAAACTGGACTGGACTCGACTCCTATATTGAAGGGGTTTTATATTCAGCAGTCAACAGACGACCTTGTAAAAAATAATAAATCCTTATATAAGTTTGTGAATTTGCTTGAGCTAGAAATAGCTACTGAACATAAATAAAATGTGCAAAAGGTAGATATGCAAGTAAAATTTTCAGCATGGTCAAATGCTAAAACTAGTTGTTCAGATAGAAAGAGCTTAAAAACAAAAACTTTAAAATGACACCAAGACCATGTCTATGGGTTCAAGAATAACAAAATACTGGCCATTTGAAACAAGAAAGTCATCACTTTATTTTTTCCCATTGTTTTCCAGTTTGCGGGTGGTAAAACTACTGTGCGCGTCGTTCAAATTCATTGAAATTTCGTTCACTTGTAGTTTAATAATTAAACTAATGTCTATTACAATTTCAAGAATGTTTTTACTCTGCACATCGCCTGAGGAAATCCGAAGTTGCGTCGAGGGGAACCAAACTGACAGCCGCGACAGCGGAGATTATCACATACAGTACCTACAAACGGTTATTGGAAAAAGCTTGCGTCTGACCTGCAGCTATCATTCTGGCTTGGTGGGATGTCAGCCAGCGAGTCCTCTGATTCTGACCTTGTTCTTTTACTACTCAGAGTCTAAAACAAGGAGGGCATATTAAGTGTTCATTGTATTTTCATTTCAACCGAGCAGCTATGGTTGCGCGTTTCACACACAAACACACACGTCTCCACACCACGTTGATGCTGACTGACAGCAAAGACGACGCATGCGCTTTTAACTTGTAAACTCAAGGGTGTATGGGTAATGTAGTCTCTGCTCTCGGTGGGACGAATTAGGAAGTGTACATTGTGAAGAGCGCTCTGAAAAGCGGCAGCGCAGCCAAAGGATTAAAACCTCTGATTTAAAGGGACACTTCACCTATTTGCATAAAGCTTTTTATAGTTAGAAGCCCAGTCATGTTTTTGAATTGTCATGCATCATTTCCTCAGTTGCCACTGAGACAGGAGAAATACAGATTTCAGTGTTGCACTTCCTTCTTTCAATGATGTAAAAATCATCATTTTGCATCATTGAAAGAAGGAAGTCCAATATCTTTGTAGAGGGGGTGAGACTACAAACACCCTTTTTCTCGGTCAAGTAGGCACCAAATTCAAAATGTATGTTACATTTCGACTACAAATATGACACACTTTCAATAAAGAGTAATGTTTCTACGGGCGAACAGTGTTGCCAGATTGGGCGGGTTCCCGCCCAATTGGGCGGTTTTGAATTTGATTGTGCGGGTAAAAAATTGCTTGGGCGGGTGTGCAAAAATTGGGCTGGTTTGGGGTCAGTTGGGCGGGTTTGAAACGTGCATTTTATAGGCTAATTATTTAGCAAAAAACCCCAAGTGTGCATGTATTTCATCTGACGTTACTAAACACACGCCCACTGCATGTGTTTGTGTTGACGCCACGCCGATGACGAGTCCGTGTTTAGCCAATCACAAGTGATACCAGCCAACCAGCCAGCTCTCAGTCTCAGCGGGAAATCTAGAGGTCGAAAAGTTACAGAAAGGAGTGGGAGAGTGACCCGGGCCTGAAGCAATGGATAATGCCTTTTAAAATCGGAAAATAGCACTGCAAATTCTGCAACACAGACTCTGGATTGCAACGTATATGTTGCTTGTCACACATCAGCCGTGTCCCAATGCGAATGCTGCAGCCTCCGGAGGTCGCATTTTATGTCATCAAAACTGTCGTTTCAAAATATTAACAATTATAAAGTTGACTTTTATTCTTAGGTAATAGTAAATTGTTGTAATATGCTTATAACTTGCGAATGTAATGGTCAGTTAACTAAAATAAACCAGACTTGATTACGTATGCACCCTGCATATGCGACCTCCGCAGGCTGCAGCTGGAGTTAGAAACGGACATCAATTACACGTGGTTGAGCCGTGGATGAATTTTCGGAGCATTTCAGGTGAACAAAACCAAATGTTCGACTGTCATCAAGTCAATTCTGGCACTATGAACTTCAGCCAGACTGTACATAGTTCTGAAAAGTTCAGATGTTAATATGTTCTTCAGCATCCAACCAACAGCCTATTATTGTTCTGCATTTACTGCATAAGGTAAGCCTATTTACGATCTCTCTCTCACACACACCTATTTATCAAGAGTAAAAATACATTAATAATAATAATAAAAATAGATAAAAACAGACATTGTTGAAATTGTTATTAACGAATTGGGTATTTGAATAATCTTAAAACCAGTTAAATATACGCTGTAAAAGTGCATTGTGCGTGTGGGCGATGGGGCATAATATAGCTGTTGTGTTATGTCATTTTAGTGTGTGGTTCTGTTCTGGTGTCGCTAGCTATAGTATGGTGCATTAATTTTGGAAGTTAAAATAACTAAATGCTGATCAAAATGTTTATTTAAATATTTTGGGCGTGTTTTTGTGCGTTTGGGCGGGTTTTGGAACAGTTTTGGGCTGGAAACCATCAACTCTATCTGGCAACACTGCGGGCGAAATGCTCCTTTAAACAGATGTGCAAATGAGTGTTCCGGTACGCGAAAAGCATGTTCTGGGCTCAGGGAGAGGTGGTGGTACGCTCAAGAGCTATTTTTAGAAGTGGCGGTACTGAGTACCGGTGCTTTCCGGCCCACTTAAAGCACTGCCCCTACCCCAATAAAATCTGGACCTTCTTTCGATAGACCCGCCCCACACATACGCAACCCAGGCAACGATGTCATTATTTAGCGCTTTTCCATCGCATAGTACCCCACGGTTTGGTTTGGGTCAGGTCGGGTCGGGTCAGCTTACCTCACTTTGGTTTGGTTAGCTTTTCCATCAAGTTTAGTAACACTTTGGAGTGGGAGGGATTATAGGCGTGTCGTTACATTTGCGCTGCCTACTGCTGTGACATCATACAAGTGAGAGCGTTGTTGTACATTCCCATACATTTATTTATTTCTCAGTCCGCCACAAAATTAAAATTGACCACCACAAATAGATGTTTGCACATCGTGTTTATCACTACCCGTGTCTCACATAACATTTTCTGTACAACAGTGGCGGCTCGTGACTGCTCATTCGAGGATGCGCTAATTCAAAATACGTGTTTGGATTGTCACGTGTGTGGTTCCCTTTTCCAAAATATGTGTCATGCGTATGGAGAGATCCTGTGTGCATCACGTGTTTTGTCCAAATAAGTGCCTGCTGGAGACGCGTCAAAACCGTTTATGATAAAAGAGACGCTCACATTCCCTAAATACACGCAAGACACTCCCTTAACAGTAAACTCTGATTACGCATGAGATTGTGCGAGTATCCGGCAGAGGCGAGGTCTCCTTTCAAGTTCAAGGCAGCAGGCACTTATTTTGGCATGACACGTGATGCACACACGATCTCTCAAAGCGCAGAACACATATTTTGAAATGACGAACTTCGCATCGTGCGCTTCAAAAAAATAAGTCACCAGCCGACACTGCTGTACAAACACCTGTGGCGTCGGTCGACGCGCTCCCCTGAGTCTCATTGAAGTTGCATTTAAACATATATGCGAACGTGGGCGTTGCGAATGTGCCGTCACAAACTGCAAGTCTGGATAAAATCGGTTATTGTGTTCCTGATTCTCAACCTGTGGATGTTTTTCATCGCTAAAATGGAGTTTGGAAACTTATAGCAGAGCACAGATGACAACAGGTTTACTTGAGACAGTGCAAGCTAGCATGAAGGTAAAGCTAATCTTTTACATTATAGCGATGACGCCGATAGTGACGATTCTCTCAGACCAATCAGTGATCTACAGTGTTTATCACGTCACGTTTTGGTATCAGCTCGGGTCGCTTGGAACCCCAACCGAGGTGGTACTAAAAAAGTATTGGGTACTACATACTGCACCAAATGGAAAAGCCCCCAAAAGTAAGCGGACCCGACCAAAACGTGGGGTACTTTGCAATGGAACAGCACCATTAGTAGATACGCACTTTACTGCTAATTGGCTACAAGTGTGTTTTGGTAGTCGGCCCGACTGCCTTTTCCAAAAAGTGTTTTTCAGAAATCGTGCACTCCGCCTTTAAAGTGAAATTACTGAATCTAAACATAATAGCCTGATAAAAAAATGCTCATTCACTAGAAAACATGTCAGACGCAATTAGAGGGTTTTGCATCTGAACTCATTCATATATACTGCGTATAGATACGCTTACCTATTCTTTTTGAATCTAGGCTTGGCAATGTGAACTGTAAACAAGCTGCAATTCAGACTTAGTGAATGACTGAAAATGAAATGTGACCTGCACGTTTGCAAACATTAGCACAATGACCTACACACTAGTTTAGGTGTGTCCCTTATATTGTACAGCAGAGAGACATCTGATCCGATCGGTATCAGATCACACAAGACAGACATTTGGCCTCGGTTACAAAGAGATGTCACCTTTGATCTAGAGAACAATTGATGTCTTACACTGCTAAACTCCAACCTATTTGGTTGATTATATGAATTTTATTTGCTATAAAGATGATGTATATACTCTATTGCAAATAATTCCGCATCTTTGTCTTGTTTTTCACAAAACGTTTTCAGGCAATGTATCTGGATACATAAATGTGTGCGTGTGACTGTAGTAAAACAAAAGATGTGTTAGGACTAAGTGGAAAAGCAGAAAATTCACAACAGATTTGGATGTCTCTGTGATGTATATGACCATGTTTACCTTATTGTAATGTCTGCCAGCTGATGAGGTTTATTTATAAATGATGAGCTCAGTGTCATTCTACTCTACCCTAGTCTCAAATGAGTAACCTGCACACAGTAACAAGGTTTCAAAAGCAGGTTGTTAAAAGCACCAGAAGACACCAAGAGTGCTGTAAATTAAAGCAAAAGTCACCGTTTTATACCTGAGCTGGAGAGTATATTTGAACATACACCTACTTTAACTCTTTATATTAAACTTCCACACACATCCAACAGCATTCAAGCTACAGACATGAGCGACACCTCAATCTTGTTTGAGAGGTGTGCCATCCTTTTCATGATTTGACATCTTTTGGTGTGTTAACATGTTAACGATATGTTTTAGTATCCTTACCTTTAAGTTTAAGGTCAGGAGTGATCAGGGTTGCGTTTCCCAAAAGCAACTACGGTCGCAAGTTCTGTGGTTTTACCAATAGAGTTCAATGGTAACAAAGACCATAGTTAGCTAACGATACTTTTGGGAAACACACCCCAGTAATCTGCATTTTCTGGATCAGATTCGGGTTCGTTTTGATAAGGAAGTAAAGATTATATTATCTCCTGTTGCGAGTTGATCTTCCAAATATAGTGAGGAGCGTCACATTTCCGGCACACGCTTGAGGTCTTCAGGCCAATCGCAACATATTGGATAGCTGGCCAATCGGAGCACACAGCGCTTTTCAGAACTTTTTGTTGATTGTTTTTAAATTAAAGGCGGAGTCAATGTTTGAAAAACGCGTTGGAAAAGGAGACGGGCCGACTACCAAAACACACTTATAGCCAATCAAATCAATTCAAATGCCGGTTTGCGTATGTGTGGGGCGGGTCTATCAACAGAAGGTCCAGATTCTATTGGGGTAGGGGCGTGTTTGTTTAGGTGATTTCAAATATCAACATTGGCTTTCAAACATCATGGACTCCTCCTTTAAGAGGAGAAACAATAATGTACACTGCAAAAAAATGATTTTCAAGAGAAAAATTCTTAGTATTTTTGTCTTGTTTTCAGTAAAATTTTTTAAAACTTATTTTTTCTTGATGAGCAAAACAACCCAAGAAAATAAGTCTAGTGTTTAGACCAAAAATATCAAATTTAAGTGATTTTGTGCATAAAACAAGCAAAAAACATTTGCCAATGGGGTACAGGGCTCAACATAAAGGACTGCCCGGTGGCCCGGGGCCAGCATGAGAGACTTTCGGGCCAGTAAACAGTATTGTCACTTGCCCGATCGGGCCAGTGCTTCGCTTTCAGTCACTAAAACATATTTTCTGCCTGTGGCCGTTTTTCTGTGTTTTTGTATGTAATGCTACCATCAAGACATATTTTAAGTGCTACAAACGTTAACTTCTCAGCAATGTCATGAGGTTTCTCCTACCTTATTGGTTGTGGACACTGTTGGGTGTTGCATCAGCTCGTAGAGCAAAGAGACTTTAAGACAGCAGTGCCATCTAATTATGAGGCCAAACAAACATCTTGGAACAGACATTTTCTGGGGTAAAACACGATGGAAAAAATATGCAATGTTTTCAAGTTTGCCGTAAGTTTCCATGTAAAGCAGACAAGTCGGGAGCCTTTGTCGTTGAAACAAGGAACTATTATGAACAAAACCTCGAAGCTCATGAGAAAAGCCGCATGGTGTCTAAAAGGTTTGCCGATAATCTTTTATCTGGTCCACTGAACTTTATTGCAAATTGTCATAACAAATAATGAATAAAATGTATATGTATACAATTATATTTGACTTTTGAATTATTACTTAAAATATGTGACATTTGAATTTTTTTTTAGTGTTGATTTTTTGCTTACCCCATTGGCAGATTTTTTTGCTTGTTTTATGCACAAAATTACTTACATTTTATATTTTTGGTCTAAAAACTAGACTTATTTATCATCAAGAAAAAGCATCTTAATTCAAGAATTTTTTGTTATTTTTACTAAAAACAAGTCAAAAATACTAAGATTTTTTTTCTTGAAAATCATTTTTTGCAGTGTATGTGAAAAATAATGTTTTTTGAACAACAAAATTTATACCAAATACAAAAAATAATGTTGTTTTTAGCAACGTACTAGGGGCTCTTTAATATGAAGTGCTCCTATACAAGTCAGTGGTTAACAGCGCAAAAGATCATGGTTCAAACCCATATCTGAAAAATACTACCTTGCACTGCAAAAAAATTATTTTCAAGAAAAAAAATCGTAATATTTTTGTCTTGTTTCAGTAAAAATATTTAAAAAATCTTAAATTAATATGCTTTTTCTTGATGAGCAAAACAACCCAAGAAAATAAGTCTAGTTTTAGACCAAAAATATCAAATTTAAGTGATTTTGTGCATAAAACAAGCAAAAAAAATTGCCAATGGGGTAAGCAAATTTTTCTTGAATTTAGTGTTTAAGGAAAATGTTTAAGATTTTTTTGTTTACCCCATTAGCAAATTTTTTTGCTTGTTTATTGCACAAAATCACTTAGATTTTATATTTTTGGGCGGTTTGCTCATCAAGAAAAAGCATTTTAATTTAAACTTTTTTTTAGATATTTTTACTGAAAACAAGACAAAAATATTAAGAATTTTTTTCTTGAAAATCAGTTCTTGCAGTGTAAGAAAGCCTTTTTTTTTGCAGTGTAGAAGTCTGCAGAAATCATCTAGCTATAGTTAATTTATAGTTTTATCTGAAATATGCACTGTTTTGCCCATGGATTACTACACATACAATTCAAATACGTCAACCCCTAATCCCATGTCAATCAAATTCCATCCCAGATTCCTGAAGAGGACATACAACATATTTTATCTCGGAGTAATGTTTCTGCTTTTGAGTCGTTTACATGGATATGAATTTGAATCTGGATGAGTCGTGGAGAAGGACAGGGAAGAGCTTAAACTTCTTTCATTTTAGCAGGAAATGGGCGAAACCTGGGACAAAATTATTACTCCAACATTTTGTGCTGTGAAGGAAGTGTCTCCTGATAGCAGAGGCTTCCTGTTGTGCGCTAGAGGTTTTTGTTTTTATCATGAAAGGACTGAGGTGCCAGGATTCTGTAAAACAAAACTGCATTACACTGCTCAATCACTTAATGAGTAAATCTCACGATAACACGTCAAGGTCACATTTTGCAAAAAATCAAAGGAAAACAAAAATTTATCTATTTTCTATATCGTTAAGAATGTGATTTTTTTGCAATAATAGTTTTGCATTGTGAAATTATTTTCACTGAAACATATTTTCCCTTAATTTACCATGAAGAGCTCAACAAAATATTAATGATGTCATCTGGTGAGGCTCATTACTGTAATACAGTATTTTTTTTTTTACAGTAAAACCATTACATCAGAACTTACATCAGCATAAACGCAATACATTTCTGATATGATAATATTAATATAAGAAGAATGTGTCTTTGTATACGGTAATAAAATATATGGATACTTCACTGCAAAAAAATGACTTTCTTACTTAGTATTTTTGTCTTGTTTTCAGAAGAAATATTTAAAAAATTCTTAAATCAAGTTGTTTTTGTTGATGAACAAATGACCTAAGAAAATAACTCAAATTTTTAGACAAAACATTTCAAATTTAGGTGAAATTGTGCTTTAAAAAAAATCTGCCAATGGAAGAAGAATTATTTTCTTGAATTTATTTAATACAATAAAAATTCAGCACAAAATGTCTTATTCCATTGACATATTTTTTTTGCTTGTTTTAAGCACTAATTCACTTAAATTTGATATATTTTGTCCAAAAACTAGACTTATTTTCTTAGATATTTTAATTTTTAGATATTTCTACTGAAAACAAGACAAAAATACTAAGAAAGTCATTTTTTTTGCAGTGTTTGCATGTTTTCAAAATCTTATCACTCCTTAAGCTACAACTTCTAACAGTTTTCCAATGCAATTTTATGGCAATTCATATGCATTTTTCAGGCAGCTAATTCGTATAAATTCATGGGACCACTCTAATGCCTTTTTACCCGTGATGTTGGGGTTAGGGGCGGGGTCATACATTTTTGTACGATTCACTTCGTATAGCCAACTCGTAAAATACATACAAATTCACTTGAGATCAGGCTGAATTTTCTGATGACAATGAGGTTAATTATAGTCGGGAAATGTTTGTTACGTTTCGTGAAAATCACCTCATTTTAATAAACCATTAAACACTGAAGAGAGACTTCAAGATTTCCTCCAATATGTATGTGAAACAAAACTGATACAAAATATTGTTGTATTTGGCCAGGATCTGTTTAAAACGTGCATTATTAGACTAATCCACAGGTTTTAATCTTCGGGAAACGTGGGATAAACCTCTACACACAGATGCTGTTCTCTGTGTGGCCAACTAGAGAGATAAACATTGCAGACTTCAAACACGACGAGTCTGAAGATGAAGGTAGCAGGAAGCTTATCGGGGGCTATGATAACAAATGGAAAACATCAGGAAAGAGTCAAGGTAGCTTAAGTGAAAAAACATCTTCAAAGACACTAGGATTAAGTAGAACTACACCAAGTACACTAAACAATAATTTCTATTTTTCACAGATAAGTTATTTAAATCTAAACCGAACCAAGCGTCCAGATGATCTATTCAGTGAGTGCTAGGATGTGTCCCTCATGACACATTAATCAGGGGCTTACTCCAACACCACCCATCTACTGTAACAGCTTTGCTAAACATGCCTTTGCTCTCGACCGTGCACTTTAGGCCTATTTTATGAAACAAATGAATGCAAAACTATATTTGCATGTAATCCGTTAAATTCCAGACTTTGTGTAAGAACGGCTTTACAAATTATTTCAATACTTTCAAATCAAGTATTTAATCTTTTGACCGAGATGTCTCACAATAACATGTATGAGAAACAACATTTTAATAAATTGAAATAAATACTCCAGTACATGCATGATAAAACATGGGGTGGGGGCAAAGAAACAAAAACACAGCACATTAAAATATAATTGTAAGTCTTGTAAATAGTGTAAAACCTATGCCACACACTCACAGCAGCAAATTCACACATGGAATACAAACTCTTCTACACATCTCAATGATATCCATTCAGCTAAACACTGAGGTAAATTTTCAGTTTAATTTACGAAGACTTCTGTTTTAAACACTTCTGACCAAATTCGTAACCAACAGAGGAAACAGATTTTAAACGGTTGTCAGTTTTAGCAAACTTTTCCCCCATTGCGTGCTGTATGGACAACAACCTACAAACCTCTGATCTCAACTTGAGTATAGCTGACTGCCGTGAAATGTTAATTTGGTTAACAAACTGTACATTTAGTCAACTGGATCACACGGTTATAGGGTTAAACCTGATTAGATTCTTTGGTACTTCGAATAATGTGCCGAGGGGTCGGTGTTGTGTATCTAAATGAGTTTTAATTCACAGAATGAGAGTTAACTGGCGGTAGAGTTCTGGGTGAAGATCGTTCCCTTAGTGCCTGAGACAGGAGCGTGCATCCGTCCGAGACGGCACAAGCAGAGTTCCGCAGCCGCTCCCGGTAGACGGGCATCTGGGAGCTGTTCTCGGGATGCTGAGAGATATCCCTGAGGCCCTGGGTCAGAAGCACGCAGGCCGACACGACGCTCATGGCTCCACCCAGCACGGCCGTTTGCACCCCCTTGCCCTCGGGGGTGATGGTGGCCGCTTTGCCAAGGAACTGTGGCTCGGTGGCAAAACCCACCAAGGAGTACACCGACTGCACGAGGGGTCCACTGAAGAGGACGCAGCGGTTGCGGGTTAGCTCGCTGGGGCAGGCCTTGACCTCCCTCACACACGCCAAGAGAGCTGTGGCACTGGTGCTCATGCACTTGACACTGGCTTTGAACTGCTCCTTGGCAAACTTGTCCTTGGATTTATCACTGGCCATAGAGGAGACGTCCGTAAGTGTGGTGAGATTCTTTAGGATGTTCTGCGACACCTCCAGAAGGAGCTGCGGCGTCAGGTCAGCCAGAGACGTCTGGCGGAGGGCGCTGCAGTTCTGCTCCACTTCGTGCCGGCAACGGGTGACTTTGTAGCGGTCCACCAGGCCAGGAACGGCAGCTTGCGAACCCGGGGTCTCCACAGCTGCCAAATAGGCAGCGTGTGCCGAATACTCCGTCAGCGAGACCACAAGGTCCCCCATCTCCACCAGTCGGTCCCCAACCTCTACAAACTTCCCCATGTTAAGCTGGCTCTGAATGTCATGGACGATGATGGACAGCTCCTTCGTCCTGGCGATCACCGTGTCACGGCATTTCTCGAAAGTCTCTGCTACTGGCAGGCCGTCGGCGTGGACCACTGGCCTGGTCTCGCTGGACAGCAGAAGCAGATCTGCCACCAGCTGCATTTTGCTTTTGCATGCGTCACAGATGGATAAAAGTCTTTTCCTTTGTTGCAAGCTGCCACTAAGGGTGTTGGTAGGAACGTCGCTATCTGATTTTCCCGAGCCACTACTAGCCATAGTAGGGTGGTCACACTGATGTCCTAAATTTTCTTTTTTTCAAATAAAGATTACAACACACTTCTATGGTGCCAAAACATAACTTATGACATTTTCTTCGTTTAAAAAAACAAACAAAAAAAACCCAATCCACACCTTCTCTGGAAACTATGAATTGAAACTGGCCATAGCGTCTTCTGTAATGTCCTTCAGAAAATATGTACAATGTCCACCGTCAGCTCACACAGGCCACTTGATTCTGAGTAAACATTTGCAAAAAAAAAATATGAAACTTCACTCCATGAACTTGTTTTGAGAATAAGGGCCTGACTTTCTTGTGTAATGAAATAAAACAAAAATATATATGGATGATTCTTAGCAATTGTGGGCAAAAAGAGGCTCAGGAGAGCTATAATTAAATATCCTTTCAGTTCAAAAACTCTATATTGCCCAATGTTTAAATAATCTTTGCATACTGACAAAAATATCAAATTCACAACAACCTTTTAAAAGGTAGGCTACAATCTGATCAGGTTCACAGGTTGCTTCAATGTCAATGTCGATCCAACAATGCAAAAAACACTTGTAACGGCTACTGCAGTGCCATAGGTACGAGGATGCCCCCCAAAAAGTGCAGGTTGACTTCCAAAAGCTCCTAGTTTTGACGTGTTTAATCCGTTTCATCTACTTTTGTTTCTTAAATCGCGTCATTTGAATAAGTGTCCTGAATGATGATGATGTGTTTGGATGTATAACTGAACGCACGCGACCCTCCGATCGAAGCGCCGACCGTGCGTCCCGCCACCTCTGCATCATCATCCCACGATAAGTTACCTTTAAAGTCCACAAAACACTTCCAAACGACTTTCAACCGTTTCTTTTTCGCACACAATCCAAGTTCTTTGGGCAAACTTAGATCCGTATGCATATCTATCGTCCAAACGCCCACTTTTGCAGAAACGCAACGGTCGTCCAGTGACGGATAGTTTCTCTATTAATCGCCATTTTCCGCTCTTGAGCGAAGCCTCATACGTTTCCGAGACCGGTAACGAAGTCTAGTTGTCGAGACACGGTTGTAGTCTCCCGCTACATCTTGCGTATCAGGAAGCGGCGGGAGGGTGTGGCTGAATAGCTTGTTAGCTTCCCTTAAACCCCGACACTTTTAAACACTCCATAACCATTATTCCCGATCACAGAGCACGTGCAGGGGGCAAAATTCCAACTTTTACCTCATCAGCCGCGTAAGAGATGCGCGTGTTTTCCTGAGGTAACGTCCGTTGCGTGTAAAGTTGAGTTCATTCCTCACCAGTCATCGTTTCCCGAGGCCCCGTCGCTTGACTCCACTACCGGTCTGAGGCGAAAGTTACACCCAAAGAGCCAGATCCAGAGAAATTACGTGAAAAAATCCTTTAGCTTCCTCTCTTTGTTTCGTGTATTTCCTTGTTTTCGTTGTCCTGTCCAGTCTGTGCTTCTCTGAATAACCAACAGCGACTCTGGCGTGTGGATATTTACTACTTTCACAAGGTTTCGCATTCGAAGCGGCACAGAGCGAATAATTCTTTGTTTAGCGGAAACGCCGACGATGTTTATTTATGTTTTAATGTTACACTTTATTGTTTTTCTCGTTCGTTTAACTTTTGAGGTAACATTTTGGGGCTTATTTAAGAGGACTAATTTTCCAAATATACATGCATTATGGTTTTTAAATATTGGAACCAATAGCAAATATTTGTCAAATATGTATTTATTGGTTTTACACATGCCCGTGTGCACTGCGCTTGACTCGTTTAATTAGATCTTACTTATTTACTTATTTATAAAAACTTCTTCTTCTTCTTCTTCTTTGAGATTTTATGGCAGCCGGCATCCAAAAAAGTTGCATTGCTGCTATATAAAAACTTCGCCCTACCGCGCCGAGGAAGGGCTTAAATCTTTAAAACGGCGGATTTTTCCTGGGAAAGGAAATCGGATTCACCGTTGTAGAACGATGACGTAATGCAGTAAAGTACTTGTCATTGGACAAAACGAGAAGTTGAGAATGTGAAGGAGCCAATAGGAGCAATAAGGAAGAGTGGCTTCACTAAAAATCCTCCCTCTTTGAACCTGAAGAGAGGTAACACAAGAGAGTCAAACATGGGCATTCACAAAAAAATCTAAAATATCATACTAAAACACAATAAGCAATATAAACAATTAATTTATATTTAACAACTAAGCTGCTCTACTCTGTTGCCTAGTTTAAGTCGTGTTATTAATGTTAAGCCTTTTGGTTTGTCGAATTATTTATTAAAGATTAACAATAGCATAATAAAGGGTTAGAAACAGCATTTGTATGTAGTGCATAATACGTGAGCTGGGGGCTGAGGCCACACATACAAGCATGTCAGTTGTACAGCTGCAGGGCACTGTGCCATTGGGTGGGGTGTCCAGAAAGGAAACTGTTCGGATTCTGTTGAATGAGTCTCACACTTCATCTAAGTCCCATGCAAATGCGTTTGCAGTGCAGAGCTGCAAGAATATCAAACAACTGAGTGTGCAAAATTTGTATTTTGTTAGCTTTTAGTTACAGGAAATTAGCGTTTTTTATATAAATAAATAAATAAATAAATAAAGTAAGTACATAAAAGGTTATTAATTTATTGTAAAGTCAAAGTGATTAGAAATTTATTTGCAAAAAGTAAAAAAAATATGTGAAACTTGTTATATAATTGTATATCATATAAGAAGACTAAAGCCATAAGTAAGACACTTTATTTTTTTAAATACATGTTTTTGTTTTATTTTTCAATTTTATACAATTTTATTAAACTTGTTTTTATATATATATATTATATGAATACTCTGAATAGGCAAATTAAAGCACATTTATTATTATTTAGTTTATACCCTTAAATTGTAAAAACGAAAAAACATTTCAATTCATACACTTCAATTTTATTCATAGTGTTACGGTGAAAATAGTGCATTTGATTTCTTGACCTGAAGACACACGCCCCCTCTATACCGCTATGACGACACGAAGGATCCTATCCAATCAGCGAGCTCCAGGTTTAAAGATGGCGTCTCCCGTCAGCTGCAGAACCGTAGCAGTATTTCTTTTCCTTATTTTATTCATTTCGGTTCATTGTAACGACACCAAACCTAAAAAGAAGAAAGACATACGGGATTATAATGATGCGGATATGGCCAGACTGCTAGAGGAGTGGGAGGTAAGCTTAAATAAACCACAACTCACTCACCGTTACCTGCTGTAGGGAGTCTGGGGCAGGTTGTCACAAGCGCTATTCCATGTAACTTTGAAGGGTTTTAGTCACATGTGCGGTTAAACATGAGAGGACAAACCTATGTAATGTAGGGAGAAACCCGAATAATTTAAATTACTACAAAATTGTGCGGTCGGGACGTATTTTAGTTGCTAATGTTGTATTTGATCACATTTGACATGCGGATTGCTATTTTACATTTTGTTGACACATGTATGGGCTCTTGTAAATTCACATATACGTGCTCTTTAAAATTGTACATTATTCACATTATTATTATTTTTTTTATGTATTATTTTTAGTCTCTCTCTCTCTCTCTCTCTCTCTCTCTCTCTCTCTCTCTCTCTCTCTCTCTCTCTCACTCTCGCTGTCATTTATTTATGTGGTGGAATGTGATTGGTTTAGACAAAGTCATTTAAACAAAGTTTAACAGATTTTATAGGGACAAAGGTTGCATTTTAAAAGTTTTGCACTGAACAGACATATATAGCTCACAGAAAGTATAATTTGCATTAATGCCATTTTACAAAAATACAGGGAATATTTGCACATATATTTGAAGCCATTTGTTAGTTTTTGTATATTTTGATTCAGGACCCATAAAGATTTCCAAACAGTCTTGAAGAATTTATTTATTTGTTTAGGTGCTGCCTCACGATTAGTCGCGACTAATCGTTTGCAGATTAAAAGTTTTTGTTTACATAATATATGTGGGTGTACTGTGTATAATAATTATGTATAAATACACACATACACACGCATGTATATAATTAAGAAACATTTGCATGTGTATATACACTTTATATTTATATATAATCGATATCCATATTATATAAATATTTATTATATAAATATATTTTTTTCTTAAAATTATACATGTATGTGTGTGTATTTATATAAACATAATTATTATACGCAGTACACACAAAAAGTTTTATTCTGCAAATGATTAGTCGTGACTAATCGTGGGGTAGCACTATGTTCGTACATGGGTCAGTGACGCTTTGGCGAGATGAGAAATAAAAAAAATGTTTTAAAAGCAGGCATCAGGTTTATTTCAATGCACATAGTGTATTTATGTTAATTTTATGCAATAAAATATACATTTGCATTATTTTTAAGACTGAATGGACCTGAAAATGTCAAATGGTGTAACCAGCAATTGCGCCAAAGAATTAGAAGTATTAAATATTTTATCCACCTTAATGGCATGTAAGCGTAATCATAAAAAAATCATTTTAAAATATAATTTTATTAGTTATTTCTAAATATAAATTTTAATGCGTTTTGTAATATTTGTCCTCATATAGACCGTTTCAGCAGTAACAACATAAACAAGCGGCTGTCGCGGTCCGCACGTAACTTCCGGTAAACTCCGCTAAGAATAAATAACAACAAAGTCCTTTAAACGTAGCTTATTATATAACAAGCAAAAAAAACAACAACACATAGATTACCTAGGAAACCAAAACATTTGTTACTTTCGACGAGGCATTTGTTCTAGAGATCAGTTTAGCAAATAGTCAGACCATTAAAAAAACGAAACTGGAAGTAAGGTTCGGATCCAGACGTGTATCACGTGGGTCCGATGAAACCGTCTATATGCTGAAAACATCTCTGTTTTCTAAATAATCTTTGACAAATGATGTAAAAATTAGGGCTGGGAAAAGATTAGTTGCGATTAATCACATACAAAATAAAAGTTATTTTTTGCATAATATATGTGTGTGTGCTGTGTGAAATTATTGTGTATATTTAACCACACACACATACGTATATTCATGTCAGATTTTTTTTATTTATATATCAAGTTTTTTAATTTATATATAATAAAAGATAAATATATATACACACGTAAATGTTTCTTAAATACATACATGAATGTGTGTGTATTTATATGTACATAATAATTACACACAGCACACACTCATATATTATGCCAAAAATCACTTTTATTTTGTATGCGATTAATCTTTCCCAGCCCTAAAAATATATGTAAGGAAAATTCATATTACACTAAACTAGATGATTATATTTTATTCCACATTTTTTTATGAATATATTTATATTTTAATTTAAATAAATACTAGTTTAACCAATTGACACAGATCGGTTACACCACATTGAAATATTTTTGCAATTATCCCCCAACTATTCTTTCAAAATGATATAAAAACAGATATTTTAGACTTGATAAAAGAGAATGTATGCAAGTAATCTGCAAATTTATTTTGAAATTTTAACCCTTTTACAATTAAGTGAGCCATATGGACACAAAATAGTTAACATCACGTGACACGTCATTGACCCACATGTATGTATTTATGTATGTATTTGAATGTATTTTGAACCTAACCGTTTTGTTCACTGCAGAAAGATGATGACATTGAGGAAGGCGACTTGCCTGAGCACAAGAGATCTCCTCCGCCCATCGACTTTTCGAAAATCAATCCATCCAAACCAGAGGAGCTCCTGAAGATGTCCAAGAAAGGAAAGACACTGATGGTGTTTGCCTCCGTGTCAGGAAACCCAACAGAGAAAGAGACGGAGGAGATCACCAGCCTGTGGCAGGGCAGCCTCTTCAATGCCAACTTTGATATTCAGAGGTACTGCCTATCTAGAACGCATCATTTAATAACAAGGCATATGATTGTTAAATAAAGTATTTATGTTAAACAAAAGTTTTTCTTTTCAGATTTGTGGTGGGATCTAACCGCGTCATTTTCATGCTGCGCGACGGGAGCTACGCCTGGGAGATTAAAGACTTTCTGGTCGCCCAGGACCGCTGCGAGGACGTCACCGTGGAGGGACAGGTGTTCCCTGGAAAAGCTGCCAAGGGGAAAGAGCAAAACGAGACCAAGAAGAAAGGAGACAAGAAAGCAGCCAACCGAGCAAATAAAAACAAACAGGAACTTTGATATGCCAGCTTCAAAATCATATGCCATAAAAGAACTTGAAATCGAAGGCGTTTTGCTAACAAGTGGTTATTGCTGTACTTCATAAAACGTCAGATCATTAATCTTTGGGAATATTTAGAATATTCGATTTTTTGTTTGGTCTCATTTTTTCACAGGTACGTCGTGATATGATTCGACGAATAAAATACTTTTTGTACACTATATGCATTGCATCATTTACAATCTATTTCAAAGCTGTCTGTTAACGTCCATCTTCACATGCGAAATTCTGTTCACATTGACAGAATTTAGGGCATAATGTCAGAATATAATTTCATTTCAAACCTTTAAAGGGCACCTTCATGCCTATTTTTACAAAATGTAAGTCTTAGGTGTGCTCAGAATGTATCTGTAAAGTTTCAGACAGTATAGCTGCCTGTCTATTACAGATTTGCGCAAAACTTTAGCACTATTTTCTAAATGTCAACAATAGACTTGCAAATTAACGGCATTTCCATTAACCGATGATATGTGACTGAAAGGTAGTTTATCTCTTGCGATAAGTCATTCCAAACATCACGTTGACTGATGTTGGCAGGTTTACTATGTCACATCCACCGCACTAGGCTTTATTGTTAACCGAAGGGGACATAAAAGTATTATCCAAACATTCATTCTAAGGAAATCCCCTTACGGCGCATTCACACGGGGCGTCAGCGTTAACGCTTACCATTCACTTTAAATGGGTGACGTCATGCGTTGCCGAACTGAATTGTGGATCCGTCGGCACCGCGTCAGTGCCGTTGCTCACGGCAAAAGTTGAACATTTCTCAACTTTTCAAGCGCCAACGCATGCGTCAGCCAATCAGATCGGCTTATGCAAATTACCTAGACAGAGCCAGCCAATTACGTTTATGGAAGAACGGAGCATGTGTAGCAGCCACTGTGATTGGCTGTTGGCCACGCTTCAGACAAGCCTTCCGTTAAGCGTTAACACTTATGCCCCATGTGAATGCGCCGTTATACTTAGAAGCAGCAATGTATAGGTGTTTCTTGGATGTAATAGTACATTATTTTAAATCAAAAGGGATGTAGGAGTGTTATTCAAACTTTTTTAGCAAGGAAAGCCTTTTTTACTTAGGAGCAGACACATATTGAGGTGTTTCTGAGAGGTTTTAGTACATACTGCGTCATCTTCAAATAATAATTATGTAAACCTACTTGTGTCAGGTGACCTGAAAATGCAAATAAACTGTTTCTATTGCAGTTTTGTGAAATACACCTCTTCTGAATTGCCTGAAAAATCTACGGAGCCCCTAAGAGGACATTTAGTTTCGCATGCGCATGCGAAAGTTTCACGTGCGCACGCCAAACGAAACTTAAAAAAAAAAAATTTGGCACATGAAGGTTTCGCGTGAGCACGCGAAAGTTTCACGTGAACACGCGAAAGTTTCACGTGAGCACGCGAAAGTTTCACGTGAGCACATAAAACTAAACTTAAGATATTTTTTACTCCAATGTCACCTTAGGGGCTCGGTACTAATCACCTCACGTGAGCCTAAAAACTTTTTTGCAATATATGGGAGTTTTTGCGAAATTGACGTGTTTCCATTACCCATAATTTCAATTTGTATAGGTAATGGAAACACAGGTAGTGAGCACTTTCAGTTAAAATGGATCTGATTCTTGTGAATACAGTCTGCGACAATAGTATCTTACTATTGAGATAGGGCAGACAGCAAACAACTCACTGAGGGCGAAAAACTATGGTCATACCGGACTGTCAGTCAGTGGCTGTGGGGGGAGGCTTTATCAGTGTGATATCACATGGATAAGAGAAGGGGACATGGAGCAAAAATTAAATAAAGTTTAGTTTCGCATGCGCACATGAAACTATCGCGTTTAGTTTCACGTGCGTACGTGAAACTTAACTTTTTAAAAAATATTGCACATGAAGGTTTTGCGTGAGCACATAAAACTAAACTTAAGATTTTTTTACTCCAATGTCACCTTAGGGGCTCGGTAATAATCACCTCACATGAGCCTAAAAACTGTTTTGCAATATATGGGAGCTTTAGCGAAATTGACTTGTTTCCATTAGCCATAATTTCAATTCGCAATGTCAATTTGCGCAATTTTATAGGTAATGGAAATATAGCTAGTGAGCGCTTTCAGTTCAAATGGATCTGATTCCTGTGTATACCATCTGAGACAATAGTATCTCACTATTGAGACAGACAGCGAACGACTCACTGAGGGCGAAAAACTATGGTCATAGAGACCATAACCTAAAAACCACGCCCACCGGGGGCGGGGAACAATCCAACCCTCTCCATTGTCTTTGTATTGCGAGAGGCCGCCTCCTTGTCATTTCTGGCTTATAACAAAAAACTGAATAATGCCTAAAAGCTGCTGTGTGACAGGATGTGCAGCTAACAAGCCGAAAAAAAATATAAATAAGTTTTTATAAGCTGTCGACCCCCAAAAATGAGTGTTTAAAGACACAAAAGTGGAAACAGGCAACTTTTCATAGTACTCCTATTAGTAGAACTGCGTCCACTAGGGGAAAACGTAGTCAGCGATCCACTTTTTTCTCCTTAAAGGCTGGGTTTTACGGGTCGACAGCTTATAAAAAGTTATTTCTTTTTTTTGACTTGTTAGATGTACATCTTGTCACACAGCAGCTTTTAGGCATTATTCTGTTTTTCATTAATTTTTTGTTATAAGCCAGAAATGACAAGGAGGCGGCCTCTCGCAATGCAAAGTCAATGGAGACGGTTGGATTGTTTTTCCCCCGGTGGGCGTGGTTTTCAAATTTGCACAACTGCGCTCTATGTCTATATGGACTGTCAGTCAGTGGCTGTGGGCGGGGCTTTATCAATGTGATATCACATTGATAAGAGAATCAAAATAGCATGTCTAATAGGACTGTTTTGGTTTAAAAGGGACAAAAAGAGCAGAAGTGGGTGGATTTTTTGAGTGTAGGCTGGTTGTATTCACACACTGCCAACACACATTTATGTTCATTCTTTTTTTTATTTTGGCCCATTTTGCCTTTATTTGATATACAGTAATCAGAGAGATGACAGGAAAGTACAGGGTGGATAGAGGGGTTATGGGATCGGAAATGGACCTCAAGCCGGGATTCGAACTCGGGTCGCCGGAAGTGCGTCTGCACCATATGTCGGAGCACCGTCCACTACACCATCTTGATCTTGCATATCTCTTTGTTTTATCAGATTTATAAAAGACAAATCAGCTGTACCGCTACTTTCAGAAAAAAGCAGAGCTCCTGGAGGTTTACCCCACTCTGGATAACTTATGAATCACTACATGTTTGTGTCGTTTACATTATATGCACTTATACGACAATTGCCAACAAAACAGACATTTGATGCAATTTTACTAACGTCTACGACTCGGTTGGGACCGCCCCTTTCAACAAAATCTACCGCTGCAAAACTCTGCAGCTACCCAAAAACAAACCTCAATCATTGTTCCAATAATTCTGGGTTCTTTGGAAAGATTTGGGGAGTTTCCCTCACAACAACACACTTTTTAATGACATTGATTTTGTGTCAGCTCTTGGTTGGTGTGTCCGTGTGCTATTCCGGGAGAAGTGCCCATATAAGGATTTGCATTGGACTTCCAGCACTCGTTACGTAACAGAATTAGTAGCCGAATAAAAAAAGCTTTTGTATGAACCCTGACGAAGTGCAGTTGGCACAGAAACCAAAATGGTTCTTTTAAACCTTGCCCATGTTTAGCACGAGAATCCAATTCTTGAAGTCTGTTAAGTTGTCAGAATGAATCAAATACCATTAGACCCCTTTAAGTTTGTAAACAATTTGCTGTCTTTATAATATTACAATTACTATGAATCTAACACTGTTTAAATGTTGTTGTTTTTTATATACAAAATGTGGATGCATAATTTAAGAAAGGGGTCCCTCGCTAAAGGTTCATCATATGTGGGGGACCTCATCTAAATGTTTTAAAAAAACATATGTTCCTAAACATTCCATATGTACTTCACTATGAATCAAGATACTCATCTAAATCAACATTGTCTTATTTCATTTTTTTTTAAAGAATGGGTTTTGCTGTTTTTGCATAGTAGCCTACATACGCAATCTCATCAAATAGCAGAAGAGAACATATGTTAACTGGTTTAAATGGTTTACATTCATCTGAAAGGAATGGCAGAAATGAACTGATCTAGAGTCAGTCAGACAAAGCCTCGGGCATAAAAATGAATCTAGCTGAGGCAGAATCATTGCCCCAGTTTTAGAGCGACATTAAGCAGTAATAGAGTAATCAATCAATACTTTCTCTTCTGAACCTCCACACGCCATTAAACCTGAGAAAATATACGCACTTCTCATCGAAAGCTGTGTGCTTTCGACACATCATATGAGAAATGTGATCTAATCGACGAATTTTCTGAATGCATCCAGTCTGCGTTCATCAATTCTTGTAGACGTTTCTTGTTCATCATTATTCTACATCGACATGTTGGTCCAATTTTTATAGAACTTTATGTACTATGGAGGCTTTTCTTCATGTTTTGTACTCAGCATAAAACTTTTTGGGGTTGAGATCAAAGCCCTTGCTTTGTGTAATAAAATAGGAAGTAACTATTATTTATACTTCTGCTACTGGATGCTGATTGGTCAGTAACCAAGTAAACAGTAACAGAGCATTGCTACGCAACATAAATAAATGCTTAGTTGCTGTGCAGTGATACAACAAGGCCTAACATGCCATATACCACCAGTGTTGGGTAAGTTACTCAAAAAAAGTAATTTATTACTAGTTACTAATTACATCTTCAATCATGTAATTAGATTACTTTACAAATTACTCTCTCCAAAAAGTATTTAATTACTTATTACTAATTACTTTCTAAATCCTATTTAGTAAATGATACAAGGAAAGGCTTGAAATGGCTCGAAGAATTAATATATAAAAGTACATCAATAATTCTAGTCCCATTCTAGTGTCGAATTCTCTCTATTAACTAACTATTAACTACTTTTGCCTCAATATAATCCAACTACTTATTAATACTAAAGAAATTGTTAATTTTAAGTATTGGTAGAAATGGGGGGGGGGGTTAAGGACGTAGAATAAGGTTTTGCAGAATCAGGCATTAATACGTGCTATTAAGTATTAATAAACCGCCAGCATCTCATTAATTTTAATGCTAATAATCAACCAATTAATAGTGAGAATTGTAAACTTAAACCATGTTAAATCCACTATTTTATTAAAGTATACATAATTGTTTTAGAGTCCATACACAGTTACATCAGAAGTAACTGTAATTAGATTACAAGAAAATTAAGACTAATCCCTTACTTTACTTTTTCAAGGGAAAAGTACATTAATTACAGTAACTAATTACTTAGTACCTAGTTACACCCAACACTGTATGCCACCATGTCCTAATTTAGTTACAGAAAGTATGTGATAGAAAAGTATGGTATATTTAGTGCATGCTTACCAAAATAGTATGCAAATGCTAAATTTGCAAATGCAAATGCTAAGTAAGCGAATTTTGTTAACATTAATCCACGCCAAAGTTCATATTCATGAAAAGGGTCTTCTAGGTGGAAAAGTGCTTAAAGGGACACTCCACTTTTTTTGAAAATATGCTCAATTTCCAGCTACCCTAGAGTTAAACATATGATTCCTACTGTTTTGGAATCCATTTAACCGATCTCCGGGTCTGGCGCTAGCACTTTTAACATAGCTTAGCACAATCCATCGAATCCGATTAGACCATTAGCATTGCGTTAAAAAATACGGTAACCAAAGAGTTTCGATATTTTTCCTATTTAAAACGTGACTCTTCTGTAGTTACATTGTGTACAAAGACTGACAGAAAATTAAAAGTTGCGATTTTCTAGGCAGATATGACTAGGAACTATACTCTCATTCTGGTGTAATAATCAAGGACTTTGCTGATGTAACATGGCTGCAGTAGGCGTTTTGCCCGAAACGCACTGCCCGAAAATACTCCCCTTGTTTACTTTCAATGGCAGGGGACTATTTTCTGGCAGTGCGTAATATCACTACACCTGCTGCAGCCATGTTACATCAGCAAAGTCCTTGATTATTACGCCAGGATGAAAGATTAATTTTCTGTCGGTCTTAGTACACGATGTAACTACAGAAGAGTCAAGTTTTAAATAGGAACAATATTGAAACTCTTTCTTTGGTTATTTTTTAGCCCAGTGCTAATGGTCTAATCAGATTCAATGGATTGTGCTAAGGTATGCTAAAAGTGTTAGCGCCAGAGCCGAAGTGTTAGCGCCAGACCCGAAGATCGGCTGAATAGATTCCAAAACGGTAAGAATCAAATGTTTAACTCTAGGGGAGTTGGAAAATGAGCATATTTAAAAAAAAAATTGAGTGTCCCTTTAATGCTACTTCAGGGTCTGAGCAGACGTAGGCACTTTTTCTTGTCTGATTGCTGCAGAATCTGGCTTTAATATTTCGCTCCAAACACTTCAACAACATGTGTTTTTCTTTCACAAAAGTTTATTTCTTTATCCTCACCCCAGGAGATTTGATCAGTTTAATCTATTTGTCTTACAAAAAGGGACCGACCACACTAAAAATAGTTTCAGACACAATGTGGTGCTCCGTATGGGGTCAATGCAAATAAGATTTGACCATCCAGATAAAACACCACATGTTGTCAAGAAATTCTCAGTATTTTTTCGTCTTGTAGTGCCTATGAAAGCTCTAATGTATGTATCCACCCTACATCGGTATGGCCTCCGTGGTCATATTTCCTCACCATCTGCCGAAGTGAAAACATCTTCATGGTCCTCCACCCCAGCAAGAACACACACAGTTAGATACATACCATGAACCATAGATTCTGTGGACAGAGTTTTTTTTAATTTGTGACCCTGAACCACAAAACCAGTCATAATGGTCAAATGTTTTAAGATTTATCCTGAATAAACAAGGTTTCCATTGATGTAGGGTTTGTTAGGATAAGATAATATTTGGGGCCGATATCGGAAATGAAAATATTCATAAAATTGCCTTATTAAAGTCCTTAGCAACACAATTACCTATGAAAAATTAAGTTTTTACATTTTTACAATAGAAAAAGTTTACAAAATATCTTCATGGAACAAGATCTTTACCTTATATCCTAATGATTTCAAAATCAATAATTTTGACCAATACAATGTATTGTTGGCTATTGCTACAAATATACCTGTGTGACACATGACTGGTTTCGTGGTCTATGGTCATGATTAATAAATAATAAATAACACCTACTAACCATGTAGTTAATCTACCATTACTATGAGGTTTAGATCTGCCGTTGGTCAAAGTTTTTTTTCTGAATGAATTCACAGGTCAGAGTTTAACTTTGACCTAGTTATGTAGCTAAACACAAAACCTTCACACATATGATCATTCTTTAAGGGGGGTTTAAAGCTATTTCACGCATTCTGACTAATTAACAGCATTTAAGAGTTGGATTCCTCATGCTAAACGTAGGCAAAGTGTCAAAAAGTAGTTTTATGGAGCATTTCTGTGCCGAATGCACTTCGCCAGGGTTCGTACAAGTTCGGAAAGTTTTATCAAACATGAAAGATTCCAACACAGTCTCACAGCAAGTTGTGTTATAGTAATGAACAATTTTGATTAATTTATTTGTGTTAGATGACACGAATTTCCGCTGTTTTTCTTGTCTTTGGAGACAAATGTCTTTTTCGTCCTTCCCACCACGAATTTCACGACTTTCTTTATCGTGTCATTTTATATTTTGTTTTCTCATCGTTCTTTTCTATTTTTAAATCATTGGCGCTTGGGGTTAGGGTTAGATTCGGGGTTTGCGTTAAGATGCAATTTTTTGCATTGGTTTCTACATGTTTTTTGTCCGCTTTTAATTCAATTCAATTCAATTCAATTTTATTTATATAGCGCTTTTCACAATTTGTGATTGTTTCAAAGCAGCTTTACATTAATAGAAGCCGTGGAAAGCATTGAGAAACAACAGATAGCACAACATAATACACGATAGCACAAGCAGCTAAATTTTCTGCGGCTATGAATCAACATTTTTAATTCTATTCTCGCCTGGAGTTGGGGTTAGAGTTGGGGTTTGGGTTAGGAAGTCACAGAAAGTGATTCTAACCCAAACCCCAAGCGACAATGGTCAAAAAATAGAAAAGAACGATGAGAAAACAAATTATAAAATGACACGATAAAGAAAGTCGTGCCACAGACACGAACAGCCATTGATAGAAATTCGTGCTGGGAAGGATGAAAAGGACATTCGTCTACAGAGACACGAAATATACTTATCCCGCAATAGTTAGTTTGTCTAGAACAAAGCACTCACATACCTCATATTGGGTAATATACTTATGTCGCAATAGTTAGCCTGTCTGGAACCGAGCTGACTTAAAACACTATACTGTATGACACTTGCATTACATGTGAACAGCCCCTACGCTAATAGAATTCTGTTTCTCTCTCCCTGTCTCATCCTCGACCCTGAGGACAATGAGACAAACAGACCCAGCTCCTGCAACCGTGAAGGTCATCACACCGTTGATCTACTGACCGTCCTTCTACGAGATGCCCAGCCGGTGCCTGACCAGTGACCACCAGCGGAACCATTCGCTTACCCGTTCACATACCCCGATAGTATTTATCATATATATATGTATCTCTCTCAAGGGTTTTTTCCCTCCTAGGAGTTTTCCCCCTAGACTAGCCAGGAGGGTTTTTCTCCTAGGGGTTTTTTTCATCCCCTGAAGAGTCCGCCACCTTTGTCTTAACTTACTACTTTACTGTATACGTTACATTATTACTACGCTCGTTTTTCTATGCTTTTTTATACATCTATTAATGTAAAGCTGCTTTGAAACAATTAACTATTGTGAAAAGCGCTATATAAATAAAATTGAATTGAATTGAAAAACAGTGGAAATTCGTGTCATCAAACACGAATAAATTAATAAAAAATTTCGTTACTATAACACGACTTGCCGTGAGACTGTGTTGAAGATTCAAATGTAACAATCTTGCTTTATTCCTTTTATGGGTAATTTCAGTGCAGGCAGTACAGTGGAAGTCCTTATATGGGAACGTCACTCGGAATAGCGCACACACCAACCAAGAGCAAACATAAAATCATCGTCACTAAAGAAGTTTGTTGTTGTTTGTAAGGGGAAATTCAAGCTTTTTTAGCTTCCCACAGAAGCAGGGTAGCAGCAGAGTTGTGCGTGTGTTTGTTCAACGCTGGATTTTGTTGAAATGGGGCGGTGCCAACCGGGTCATGAATGGCAGGCACTAAGTGAAAACTGCATCAAATGTCTGTTTAGTTGGCAATCGGTGCGTAAGTGCATATAATATAAATGACACGAACGTTGTGAATCATAAAATATCCAGAGATAGTGGGATAATTTGTGCGAGTCGACTCACTCCGCCCATTTAAAAAAAAAAATGCTACAGCCGATAAAACTAAAGACTCTTTGGATATATAAAGGATGTAATACTCTATAGGTACTCAAGATTAACATGAGATTAACAAAATTGGGCTGAACCAATATTTTTTATGGTAGATATGATGCTTCAGACTTTAGTGTTACCTTTGTAGTCTACAGATTACTTCAGTAATTTAAGTTTGCCTATACGTCTAACAAATAGCAAATATTGCCCTTGACTCTAAGACATCTTTGGGTGAAAGTTAAAGATAGGTGGGGGCTCTTTTGAACACATTAAGTTTAGTAATGTATTCGATATCTAGAAATTTTTAGGATTATATGAATACGTAAAATCTTTGCAATACGCACCGAAGCACTAAACTCTATCTAGACCCTCTGTTTGAAAGCAACGCATTTAATGCACACAGCAAGATATGAGGAAAAAGATTTATTCATTAATTTCTGTACAAAAATCTTTATAGTTTTTTTTTATCTAAAGCAATACATTTTCTTTACTTCGAAATCAGTTACATTTACATCACATCCATATACAACTGAAAAGTTGATGTCATTTATATTGGAATTATACACTGAAAGTGAAACGTAAATGTTTGTTTTTACAGATAAGACAGAAATACATTACAACTTAGTCCCTTAAAAGCTGTCCCTTTTAGATTTGTGTAATAGTGCCTGTACAATAAATAAGTATAAAATATATCTCTGTTATCAATCAGGATTTTTTTAGAAACACACAAAACATACAAAACACTAACAAATTACAATCCCCGAAAAAAGACCAGCTATTTCGGCAAAGGGACATCGTCGTACATCTTGCCAAATTTCTCACAGATTATCACAGATTTGCATCGTTGTATGGTAAGACTGACAAAATATACCAATGCTCGCTTTCCATTCCATTCTTCAAATCCGTTCGATTTAAGACTGATTTGGTATTTTGCTGGCTCTCTTGTACAACAAAAAACAAAACTGAACGAACACTTTTCTGCGTGACAAAAAAAACAAACAAAACTCACAACAACATTTACAATCAGAAATCTCTTTTTTACATTTTTTTTTTTTTTTTTTGAAGGCAAACATCACTGAAAGGGACAAGAACGAGGAATGCTGTTTGTTGTTGTCTTTTTCTGTGTAAAACTCAAGTATAAACAATAGACAACACGATCCAAACGTCACTTAACGTCCACGTCGTCACACAGAATGGAATCTGTCGAGAGGGGCTGTAAGGTCACATAAACACATGCTTGATTCTGATTGGTCGTTTGGGTTCAGTGGAGGAAAGGGCTTAGGTGGCTCGCCCGACAGTTGTGCTACTAAGAGTCTGAACTTTCTGGGGGTACGTTGCTTGTTTTCACAGTTTTACTGTCTGGACCACAGGGATGGGCAGCACTTGGTGGAGTTTGACGCGCTCTTCGTCCACCATCATTCTCACCCAGTCTGGCCGGAAGGAGCCTTTAAAGCCAACAAAAGCTAGCTTATCTGAAAAAGACAGCACAAGAGATTTTGTTTTTAGGGACTGGTTGGCTATCATATTGGTTGGCTATCTAAGGGTCACATACCGGTATTCAGGACCGGGTCACATATTCGTATGTCAATATTGTGATCTCATCATTAGATTGTGAGACTTGGGTTTCACAGACAGGGTCACATTTATCTAGTCTAGTATTCAAAATCAAGGTTTACCCATAATAGACCATAATAATAAGCAGGGGCGTCATGCACCAATTTTTTTTAAGGGGGCACAGTGTCAACAGCTCACAGAAATTTGTGCATACACAGACATCAAACGAAATATTATAGAGCTTTCAGTCTTTTCCATGGCACTAACATTTCTAACAATCTGAAAACCCCTGCTTTCATGCAAAAACCTCCAAAATAAAAGTGACGACTAACTTTAATATCAAGTACTATTCAATCGGAATAATGACACATTTGCATCATATTTACATCTGAAACGGCATGTTTTATTTATTTAAGTCTTAATGGCTTGTTTAATTGTGTCATAATAAACAACGAAAATGACATTATAGCCACGTGATTGATTTTAATGTTCAATAATGATTTAAAAAAATATGTTTAGATAAAATTATTAGAGGAACGGATTTTTGCATTAAAATTTATCTCATATGTGAGCATGTTAGATTCCGCGCCCGCGTGAACTCTGGCGAACTTTGGCGTTGTGCCAAGAAGATGAATCTCTACTAATATAACGTTGTTGAGACGGTCACATTTAAAACCATACATTTTCTACACAGAGGAGGTTAACTGCACATTACCGTACTGGGGTTTGGAAATGTTGTGAGCGTTTCTAACACGTTTTAATTCCTCAAATAGCCAAATGCAGCAGCAAGCCAGCAACAGCAGAGAGCTCGTGAGCGTGCCCAGACGCTGATGACGTCTGCGACTGTGCTGACTGTAGTGCCAGCTGCCGCCAGAATAAAAGTAATGTAACATGATCAAAACACTATCAAAACGGCGAAAATCTCCGAAAAATGACAACGATGCAGCACAGAATGTATAATAGTGTGCATATTAAATAGATTAAAAGTCAAATAACAGATTAATGGACGCTTATTTGATTTTGAGGTTGGATGCAAAATCCATTGGCTCAAAAAAAAACAAGGGGGCACGTGCCCCCTTAGTTTGAATGGGCATGACGCCTCTGATAATAAGTGTAAACTATTAAATAATAGCTGCTTGTGAAAGCAAATGTCTGTCTAAAAATCAATCTCTGAATGTCATGCATTAGCAAACAAACTTTTTTCATTATATTGGCCCTTTAAAAAACAATGTCCATTTTCACAAGATGTTATATAAGTCTGAGAAGTTTCAGCTCAAAATACCTCAAAGATAATTTGTTATGCAATAGCATGTCCAACAAAGATACAGAAATAGATTTACAGTTCAAAGTCACACACAGGTTGTCAAATGACAATGGATTGTGCCCATATATGTTTTATATATATATATTATATATATATATATATATATATATATATATATATATATATATATATATATATATATATATATATATATATATATATATATTAGGGCTGTCAATAGATTAAAAAAATTAATCTAGATTAATCGCATGATTTCATGAGTTAACTGCGATTAATCGCAAATTAATCGCACATTTTTATCCATTCTAAATTTACCCTAATTTAACACTTTTCAGGTTTTTAATATTCTAATCATATATACATATATAGATGCTTTATGGAAATGTATGTTAACAACAGCCTGTTTACATTTTAACAGAATCACCAGCCATTGTTTTGTATATGAATTTTCCTTTCAGAAGATTTTTCTTTCTCCATTTTTGTTTGCTGCTGCATCATTTGTGACCTGTGCTGGCAAGTTGAGTCGGAATTAGCAAATTTTAAAAAAAAGTTGTTCATATTTTGACATTCTCTATTAAAACATAGAACAATGCATGATTTGTTGAAAAATAACAAAATATGACAGAACTACACGTGTTTGAAGTTGAAAGAGTCAAATTACCACAAAAATTACCACATCCATACATTAAATTACCACATCAATACCTTAAAACCACTGGTAAAACTAATAGATTTAGCACACACAAAGCAAAAACATCATCAATGTATGTTCAACTTTTTTTCCTTTTGTTTGATTGACATTGAGACAGACTGCTTAAAATCTAAGTGATCTAATATAATGTTACACATCAGATATTTTTACCCAACAGTTAACCAAACATTTACTTAAAACATAACAGATTATAGAGCCTACCTGAGTGAATTCTTATCAAAACAGATATTTGTAAATCTGTAATTTTGTGTAGATGTCTATATATCCGGGTCGCGCACTCGCGCGTATGTGTGCACGCGCTTCAGATATTGGTCAGTCAGCGTGAGGGGATCGCTTTTGAGTCTTGTCGCTCTTAATAACTCTTTAACATTAATCAGGTACCGAACTTTATCTCTCTTAATGACTATTCTAACATCAAGCAAGTCCTGCAGTCTATTTTATAAGTCATGCATAAAAGCGAAACCAAAATGAATTGAGACGCATCTTTGTATTAGATTAAGCATTAGGAGGACGGTAACGTTACACCTCTCAGACGTATAAATAAAGATCATATCAGATGTCCAACGAGCATTTAGAGCATTGATTTGGTAGACGATTTGCTTAATGTTCTTATTTCTATGAAAACCTTTTACTCATTTAGAGAGAGTCACATTTGTCTGCGTCTCTGTTCATTCAACTATGGGCTGGACCAAGGGTCAAACAGAAATTGCGCGTTGCGTTAATCTCCGTTAATAAAATTAGTGGCGTTAAAATGAATTTGCGTTAACGCGTTATTAACGCGTTAATTTTGACAGCCCTAATATATATATATATATATAAATGCTCTGCTCAGGCATGCGGTGTGAAACCATTCCATTAGCAACTGATATTGATCATATCGAGCATGCGATTGCTATATTGGTGGTACACAAACAGCCAAACACAAACAGAAGTGGAGCCACAACGATCCTTTTTAACCAATCCATGCATTGAGTGAGGTTGGGACCGCCCACCTTATTAACATACGGACACAGAAATAAATAAATGTAGAAATGCATAAATAAATGTAAAAATAAATAAATGTAGAAATACATAAATACACGTAGAAATACATAAATGAAGGTAGAAATAAATGTAGTGGTGCAAAAATTATAAAATTAAAAGTTGATTAATTAATTTATTTATTAATGCATTTATTTATGCATTTAATTAATTACTTATTTATTTATTTCTGTATTTCTACATTTATTTATTTCTGCATTTATTCATGTATTTCTACATTTATTTATTTCTGCATTTAATTAATTACTTATTTATTCATTTATTTATTAATGCATTTCTACATTTATTTATTTATGCATTTATTTATTTACTCATTTATTTATTTATGTATTTCTACATTTACTTATTTCTGCATTTAATTAATTACTTATTTATTCATTTATTTATTAATGCATTTCTACATTTATTTATTTATGTATTTATTTATTTATTTTATTTATTTACTTAAGTATTTCTACATTTATTTATTTACATATTTATTCATTTATATACACTTAAGTAATTTTTCGTCCTCCATGAACAGACCCAAGAAGACCCGAACTATCTTGTGTGTGTGCATTTTCCAACCCCCTCTGTTTGTCAAGAGAGCTTGCGACATTGTGTGACTGGCAGTAGGTTAATTTTCATTGAGCAAAACCTGTCAATCAATTTTAAATACATTCGTCAGATAACAGCGGGCCAAATTGGTTGCGAGGCCACCGGGGTTTCTTTCTGTCTGACTGGTGCGTTCTGGGCTGCAGACTGCACACACGTCATTGCCGTTTCCATTCAGGTCCAGTCGTGTTAAAAACAATTGCTAATTGGTCGGGCCGGACTCTGGGCTAATTTTGTTAGGTTTGTCTCAAGTTGGGTCTTTCTTAAAAAGAATATTGATTTATGCACGTCAGGTTCAGGTAAAACGTGATTCAGGTCATTTCGGGTCGAGTACATTTCTATGGACTCTACTTCATACATCCACTAAAGATCATAGTAGGACCACCTGGTTACAAATACTTGAAAAATGGCCCAAAAAAACCCCCTTGCTTTCATATTTTCTATCAAATGTAAGGACATTTAAGTGTGTCTGGCCCACTGTATGCTTTAGATTATTTGTTCATAGTGCAAGTGTCAGTATAAAATCTTTCAGATCAGTGTTTTGTGAACTTTATTACCTTTTAACTTTACAGACTGCTCTGCTCCGATGGTCTCGAGAACTTTGGTCCATGGTCCCCTGGTGACCAGTTTTCCTTTGGAAGTGATCAAAATCACCGACCTGGAAGAGCAAAGATGAGCTTTCCATCAAACTCAGCACTTAAATCCAGATGATTTTCAGCCTGTATGATTTTCTCACCAGCCCTCCTTCTGTGCTTCCATATGAGAAAGCAAACATCTGAAAAGTGTTTGGGCAACTAAACCTTAAAGCTTATGTTCACTGGAGCATCATGCATTTATTAAATGTATATGGGTCTAAATTAAAATGTTTTGACACAGATTTGTGGGTAGGTACAGTATTACTAATCTGAAATATGTTTTGTATATTTTATTGTTCTTTTGGGGAACTCTTGATACCTACAGTATCAAGCCCAGAAAAGAATGACAGACATCGCCAAAAAGGTCCATGTGCCATCAGTTGTACAATAATAATGTTATGAAGCGATGAGAACACTTTTGTGCCCAAAGAAAACAAAACAAACGATTTTATTCAACAATTTGTCCTCTTCCTTGTTCGTTCAGTGCTCATTTACGAGCAGACTACGGTGCATGCCGCTGACGATTTTTACCCCCTTATTTTATTTAAGCCATTATGCAAAGATTGTAAACAATACCTAAACAGCCTGTATAAATGCACAAATGACTGTGTCTGTACATCAACAAAAGTGTTCTCGTCGCTTCATAAAATTATTATTATAAAATGGCTCGTTCTGGTTCTTCATTCTGATTGGTTGATACGCGTTCTAAGCCGTGATAAAATTCCGCGGTAACCCTACGGTTCAGACAGCATTACATTAGTACTGTTGCTGAGTACTGATTTATGAAAATAAACACCACAGTCTTTAATCATATTTAAAATTTGCATACAATTGCACAATAAATCCAGATAAATGTCAATAAATATTGTTGAGTCATCTAATCAATAAAGAGAAAACGCTCCCTGAGGAGTTTCTAACTCAAATTCATGTTTCCGCTATCCACTAGATGGCGATATTACCCAACTTAAACACTGACGCATTCACTCAACACTAAAAACACTGTGTAAGTTTTGATAAGCTCTGAATCTGATCTCTTACAAAAGTTCTTAAAAAAAAATGGAATTATCTCCGCTTTTAGCAAAAAAATCTGAGAGGTGATAAGAGAACAAATGAAGTTAGGATGAAACAGGGTTTTTGTTATTGTTTGAAAGCAGATGGTCTGTTCTTTCATTTGATATTTTATGTTTATTTAAAGTAGATAATTTTTCTGCAAGGCATTAAACTAAAACTGGGTGGCTACTTAAAAAAAAACACTGACGGGGAAAGAGTTCAGCATGCTTACAAGCATATTTGATCATCACTTCAACAGTTGCACGATATAAATGTTAATGTATAAATTAGATGAATGTTGATATATAAAAATGAACACCACAGTCTTTAATCATATTTTCATTGTGTCTTTGCTGCATCTGTGTTGGTTGTGAACTGCGCTCTGTTGCAGCCACACTTGATTCTGAGGAACTACTTTGTTTGGCGGAAGAGTAATATTTGTACTAATATAATTACAGCTTATTTGTGTTTTATTTTATAAAATCCCGCTAACGTTATGCATATGAAGTAACCGTTTTATAAAAGCAATAACCCCCGTGAAGCCGTGGGGTTACAGTGCATTTTATAACAGCTAAGGGGGTTTTAACAATGCCCCTTAGCTGTTATAAAATGCACTGGTAACCCACTGCTTCTTGGGGCTTATTGCTTTATTGAACTACTGATGGCACAAGGTCCTTTTTGGCGATGTCTTTCTGGGCTTAATTGTGAAAATCAAACTGCAGTATGGGACAGACACAAGTCTCCTGGTTTTCATTAAAAATATCTAAAAATGTGTTCTGAAGACAATCGGAGGACTTGGTTTAGAACGACACAGGGGTAAGTGATTTTTGATCAAATTGTAATTATCGGGGTGAACAAACCCTTTAAAAGCCCCTGGTAGACAAGTTTGTTCAACCTAAAAAAGTAAGTTACCTAGTTGCCTTAAATTTTGAGTTAATTTAACTTAAAAATATTAGTTAACAACAATCTTTAAGGCAATATTTTTAAGTTGAATTAATTCAGAATTTAAAGGCAACTAGGTACAAGACATTTCACAAGACTTTTTTAAGATGTGAAATAAATGTTTGTTGTCCCCAGAGTACATATGTGAAGTTTTAGCTCAAAATACCATTTAGATAATTTATCATGTTTAAAATTGCCACTTAGTAGGTGTGAGCAAAAATGTGCGTTTTGGGGTGTGTCCTTTAAAATGCAAATGAGTTGATGTCTGCACTAAAGGCAGTGCTGTGGTTGGATAGTGCAGATTAAGGGGCGGTATTATCCCCTTCTGACATCATAAGCGGACCCAAATTTCAATGACCAATTTTTTCACATGCTTGCAGAAAATGGTTTACCAAAACTAAGTTACTGGGTTGATCTTTTTCACATTTTCTAGGTTTATAGAAGCACTGGGGACCCAATTATAGCACTTAAACATGGAAAAAGTCAGATTTTCATGATATGTCCCTTGTTGAACCAAAAAAAACTTCTTTTTTTTTTACAGATGATTTACACAAGCACCGCTACTCTGCATATACATAGTGTAGTAATTTTAAGAAACTTCCCTGTTTTTGGTGAGGTTTGGTGGTATCATAACTCTCTTATAAGTTCATGTATGTTTTGCTTACTCGTCTTTAAGGTTCGCGATGTAGTTCTCTAACTGCGCTGGAATTCCCATCAATATGGAGTTCCTGAATCCTTTAGACTCCAGAACTTTCCCGCTGTGACCGTCAAGCACAGTAACATGCACTCCGTCCTCTGGTTGGTAGATCTTCTTGCCATTGACCTATAAAAACAGCCAATAACAGAGAGAGAGAACAAGAGCTTTTTAATTCAGAAGTGGCAGTGTTGTAGTGTGGTAGCATTACAGTACATCAATATATGGCAAGAATGATTAATACTAACATAAATCTCATGTTTTATTCAAATCAATGCGGCAAAATGTGAACGCAAAAGAAAGGACTGCAGGGGAGACATAGGTTTTCTGTGAATCTCACTGTTCCTCATAAAGCAATCATATAGTCATGTGATTATATAGTTTCATGAGTCATGTGAACTACTTATACGATGCTTTTATGGTGCATTTGAACTTTTACAGGTGCGTTTTGGGATACGAGGTAAGAACAACATGGCAGGAGTAAATCCTTTGAAATAATTGTGACTCCATTATTTCTGCATTAAAGGTGCAACTTTAAGAAGGATCTCTTGACAGAAATACAATATAATCTACATAACTATATTATCAGATACAAAATGAAATGTATTGTTTTTATTACCTTAGAATGAGGAGTTTTTATCTGCATAGACTACGGGTCTCCTTACATTAAAGTCGCCACCATGTTTCTAAACGGACAAACTACTCTACAGAGAGGGCTTCGTCACTACATTAGTCCCTTTCACACATACAGTTTACTGGTAATTTTCTGGTAAATTGCAGTTAACATGTCATGTGTGAACAGAACCTTTCCGGTAAATCAGTGCTCCCAATTTACCAGTAAGACAGGTTGTAAGATTACCAGTAATTTACCGGTAAGCGCTATGTGTGAACGAAAAATATAGGATTACCGGCATTTAGAACGGACGACGTCAGGCCGCGCTGACAGATCGGGCCAATCAGAAAGTTTTTTATACAGGTGACGTGTTTACCCCCGAACTGTTTACGGATGTTTCCACACACATGCTGCTTAAAAGTCGAGCACACCTGAAGTTAACATCCTCATTTCTTCACCAAAGTTGTTTAAAACAGCTTACCGTCTATTTGCCATATTGCCGACGTCTTTAGCACACCATCTGTGAAGCCTAATGTGCAATCGCAGGTTGATGCCGCCAAACGCAATTTGTTTGGTCACGAGCAACTTCGCCACCGTTTGCCACAGATGAAAACAACAAAATACGGACCGTGGATATTAAGTCATAACCCGCTGTTGTTTACAAATACGACACGGAGCTCGCCGGCCGCGCGCCACAGGTAACTTCCGCTTTCTCTCCGAGTTTACCGGTATTTTGATACTGATGTGTGAACAATGTCTTACTGGTAAAAAGACGGAACGTCACTGCATGTGTGAACAGCACATTTTTGTATTTACTGGTAAATTCATTCTGGTAAATTCATGGTAATTTAACAGAATTACTGTGTGAAAGAGGCTATTGTCTCAGATTATGACGTGTTTGTCCTGTGGTGGCTACCATAGCTTCTCTATGCGCTTTGATATGCAATTCACAATCTCATCTAGACGCCGCTAAACACCTACACAGCGGACCTTCAAGTATTATCTAGTACAGGGGTTCTCAAACTTTTTGCGGTCAGGGACCCCTTACATGTAGGGTTGGGGATCGTTTTACTTGTAGCGATTCCGATGCCAGTTCCGCTTATCGAATGCGGTTCCAAACGATTCCTGGTTCTGATTCCAATATTTTTAGTAAAAGGGAAGCAAATACTTTCAAGAATTTTTTACAAATTATTTTATTCTAGCCACATTTAGGGCCAATTCTATTTTATCCCCTACGCCTTTCTCTCAACACTTGATCTAGTAAATAATAACTAATATCATGGGATAATTCGAGAAGAATGAGTTAATAAAGGGTACCTAGACTATGAAAACTTGCATGCTTTAATACTTTATATTTGCCTACTACTACTAAAATTCATTGATAGAAACAACAACAAAAAAAATCCCTACATGCAATACTCATTTTAACCTGCGGAGGCCACCATTATGTTTTGTGCATAGTGCATTCTGGGTCGATGACGTATAATGGTTGTTGTGAAATATTACTATGGTTTTTCATGTGAGAGTCTTACTCCCATCTTCCTACCTCTCAGATCGTCTTTATTTTAATAATTTTTCATTTGTATGTTTTCTGTATTGTTCATCATTTATGTTACTCTTTGGTATTGAAAGGGTTGAATTTATAACATTTATAAATCTTATGTTCTGTTTCACATTATTTTACTGTAAGATGTACTAATACTGAGACTTGTTTAACATGCATGCAGATTTGTTGACGTCATGTAACCAAATGGCGATGAAAAGGCTTTATCAAAGTTTATTCAAACGATTTACATTCATATAGTGTTAATCTATTACGCCATACATGTGTTTATAGACGGTTTCATCGGACGCACATGATACACGTCTAGATCCGAACTTTACTTTCGGTTTCGTTTTTTTAATGGACTGACTAGTTGCTAAACTGATCTCTTGAACAAATGCCTCGTCGAAAATAACAAATGTTTTGGTTTCCTAGGTAATCTATGTGTTGTTTTTTTGCTTGTTATATAAATAAACTACGTTTAAAGTACTTCATTGTTATTTATTATTAGCGGAGTTTACCGAAGTTACGTGCAGACCGCGACAGCCGCTTGTTTATGTTGTAACTGCTGAAACCGTCTTTAGTCGGGGTACCCTTTTAAATGAATACAGTAAAGAAGTCCATACCTCAGTGTAGGAAAAGTCCTCTTTGATGTGGAAAAAGCGCGTCGTATATGATTCTAGTTTGATTTCCAAGAAGTGCTCTGGTACCCGAGGCTATAAAGAAAACAGAAAAAAGTGTGAGTGCTATTCTACTTGAATATTAAGCCAATAAAATGCAATGAAGTTGTTACATATCATGATAACAAAATCTGTCCGGCACAGATTTTTACAGAAATATTTATTTACATTACACAAAATGTTTTCTAGTAGACTTTATCTTCACAATCAAGATTGTGCAAAGCTAACACACAGTGTTTTTTTCTTAACTTACCAGTTTGGAGCGGGGCAGTTTTTTGGGCATAGGCACATCTACGACAGGCATCTCTGAGTATTTGGGGTAAGCTTCAGCCATGCAGTCACTGGGGCCGCTGCCCGGAGGAATAACGGCTTTGATCTTCACTCTTTCACAGCCCTTCACCGAGCAAAAAGCAAAGTCTTCCTTCTCATTGTGTGCTTTGATTTTAAGGAAGAGAAGCCTGCAGGGATGACAGAAGACAGACATCAGAGAAAGAGAACGGCTTCCAGAAACGGGGATCAGCACGGGGAACGACTGTGGGGAATTTGATGGGAAGCCAAGACAACTTTAAAACTGAATAAAGTGAAATGTTTAGCGTCTTATGTCATTTCAGAATAGTTACAATCAAATGATATTACTCATAACTATAATCTAAGTGTCAATACTATAAAGAAGATGCTATGAAGTAACTTTCATGTTAAAAAAAGCCTTGGGATAAACTGCACAGAATGCCCACAACGAATGTCTCTACCTACAAACTTCTGAACAAATACATTTGCCAAATCTATGAAGCCTCCTCCTATAAAACAATATATAATATAAAAAAATAAATATGGTATCAATAAATTAATGTTCATCTTTCATTTGTATTTAGCCTTCACACAAATTAAATGAGAATTAGGGCTCACCTTTAATATTAATAAAGTTCACCTGAATGTCAGTCAGTAATAAATGCTGTAATGCAGGGCTCTCAAACTAATAGATAAATCTTCTAATAACTAATTCTTCAATAAAAGTATTAACTTTTATAGTTCCATAGTTTTGATCAGTTAGCAATTATAGTAATATGTGGAAAAATATAAATAAATAACCTATAAGTGACCCTAAAACTTTTGAATGGTAGTATGGTATTTAATGTTACATAACAGTTGAAATATCTAAAAATTCTTAAATTAAGATGCTTTTTCTTGATGAGCAAAACGACCCAAGTAAATAAGTCTAGTTTCAAGACAAATAATATACAATTTAAGTGAAATTGTCCTTAAAACAAGCAAAATTATCTGCCAATGGGGTGAGAAAAAAAATGATGAAATAAGATTTCTTTTTTTTAAACACTTAATTCAAGTAAAATTTTCTCACCCCATTGGCAGATATTTTTGCTTGTTTTAAGCACAAATTCACTTAAATTCTATATTTTTTGTCTAAAAACTAGTATTATTTTCTTAGGTCATTTTTCTCATCAAGAAAATACATCTTGATTTAAGAATTTTTAGATATTTCTACTGAAAATAAGACAAAAATACTAAGTAAGAAAGTCATTTTTTGCAGTGTATACTCATAAGCAGACAAATGTCAGCTGCATATATTTATCTTTTGAATATTTTTCATATTTCCCCTTTTCTAATATGGGCACCTGATGACTTAAACCGAAATATATACCGCAAAATATTTTGATATTAAATTATTGTACAACTTTATGTATGCTTTGTTATTATTTGGCTGGGATACAACTATTTTAAAATCTGAAGGTGCAAAAAATTGCCTTTAAAGTTGTCCTTCACAACACATATTACTAATCATAAATACATTTGTGATATTTTTACGGGAGGAATTTTACAATCTTCATGGAACATGATCTTTACTTCATATCCTAATGATTTTTTGGCATAAAAGAAAAATCTATAATTTTGATGAATTGTTGGCTATTGTTAAAAATACACCTGTGCTACTTTTAAAGGCGACATTTCACTTTTTTTAAGATGTAAAATAAATCTTTGGTGTCCCCAGAGTACATTTGTGAAGTTTTAGATAGAAAAAGATAATTTATTATAGTATGTAAAAATTGCCACTTTGTAGGTGTGAGCATAAATGTGCTTTTAAATGCAAATGAGCTGATGAAATGCAAACACTGATCACCATAATGATGTTTTTTTTTAATTATTAAAACTCAATTGTGCTGTCAATTTTAACTTTATCTCTCTCTCTCTCTCTCTCTCTTCACTAAATGGCAATGTCGTGATTGGATAGTGCAGATTAAGGGGTGGTATTATTATAATAAGATGCATTTTTTCACATGCTTGCAGAGAACTAAGTTACTGGGTTGATCTTTATCACATTTTCTAGGTTGATAGAAGCACTGGGGACCCAATTATAGCACTTAACTCTTTCCCCGCCATTGACAAGTTATCTCGTCAATCTGCAATACCGCTATTATCCACCAGGTGGCGCACTTCAGCAACTTATAAAACCCGGAAGTATCACCCTAGGGCAAACAGCTGTATGTCCATCTAAGTTTTGAGGATCGCCTTGCATCTGTCTCTATCAAAAGTCCCTTACAAAATGGGAATTATCTCAGCTTTTGCACAGCCGTTTTTGCTCAAAATTTCTTGTTTTTGAAGAATCCTACCCATATTTGAGAGGTGATAAAAAGAGAACTGATGAAGGTAGGATGAAACGTTTTTTTTTTTTTTTTGAAAGCAGAGGGTCTGTTCTTTCATATTGTATGTTTATATATTTAAAGAAGAACGTTTTCTGGGAGGCAATCATGAAAATGCTGGCGGGGAAAGAGTTAAACATGGAAAAGTCCGATTTTTATGATATATCTCCTTTAAGACTGGCATTGTGGTCCAGGGTCACATTTTGTCTGGATTGTGTCATTTCCTATTCTTAGTTTTAGGCTGGCCAAAGATTTTAAGCACAATTTTGGGCCCGATTAAGGGATTTGGGGCGTACCCACTATAGCCAGTTAGAGCGAGCAAGCTTCAACTGGATGTTGTGTGACTGTGATCGAATGCTTTCATGTCGGTCAGACAGCCTATTGGGATGTACTTGGCAAGAAAAAGCTACTATAATAGTGGTCTCAAACTCCCATTTGCTCCCTCTCTCTACGGCCCGCATCTGCTGTCAAAAATATAACTTAATCCGGCTCGCAGGAAGATTTGTATTTATTTAGTTTCATATTCGTTTGATTTGTTGCTGTAAACGTTTAAAGGGGACAAGACTTTTTTTAAGATGCCAAATAAATCTTTGGTGTCCCAATAGTACATATGTGAAGTTTTAGCTCAAAATACCCCACAGATAATTTATTATAACATGTCAAAATTTCAACTTTGTAGAAAAATGTGCTTTTAAATCCAAATGAGCTGATATAATGCAAACACTGATCGCCATAATGGTGGTTTGTTGAAATTGAAACTCAATTGTGCTGTCAATTATTTTCTCTCTCTTTCTCTCTGCACTAAATGGCAGTGGCATGATTGGATAGTGCAGACTAAGGGGCGGTATTATTATAATAAGATCCCCTTATGACATCACAAGGGGAGCCAAATTTCAATTACCTATTTTCTGACATGCTTGCAAAGAACGGTTTACCAAAACTAAGTTACTGGGTTGATCTTTTTCACATTTTCTAGGTTGATAGAAGCACTGGGGACCCAATTATAGCACTTAAACATGGACAAAAGTCAGATTTTCATCATATGTCCCCTTTAAGGGGCCATTCACAGTCATGTCTAAAACGTGTGTTAAACGCAAGTGAAGGTGCTTCTTTCTTCTTTCCAAAGCACTTGGGAGCGTCTCATACATCTTACCAAGCTTGCTCATCCATGTCTTTATGACCTTTTTTTGTGCACTGGTGCACAATCATGTTGGAACAGTAAGGGGCCATCCCCAAACTGTTCCCACAAGGTTGGGAGCATGAAATTGTTCAAAATGTCTTGGTATGATGAAACAAAAAGAGTTCCTTTCACTACAACTAAGGGGCCAAACACCTGAATTTAATGATTTGGAGGGGTGTCCCAAAACTTTTGGCAATATAGGCTACACTGCAAAAAAATGATTTTCAAGAAAAAAAACTCTCAGTATTTTTGTCCTGCTTTCAGGAAAAACATCAAAAAAATTCCCAAATCAAGATGCTTTTCCTTGACGAGCAAAACGACGCCAGAAAATAAGTCTAGTTTTTAGACCAAAAATATCCAATTTAAGTGATTTTGTGAATAAAACAAGCAAACAAATCTGCCAATGGGGTAAGCAATTTTTTCTTGAATTTTTCTTGAATTTAGTGTTTAAGAAAAATGTTCAAGATTTTTTTGCTTGTTTTACGCACAACATCACTTAAATTTGAAATTTTTGGTCTAAAATCTAGACTTATTTTCTTGGGGCGTTTTGCTCATCAAGAAAAAGCATTTTAATTTAAGAATTTTTAGATATTTTTTACTGAAAAAAAGACAAAAATACTAAGAATTATTTTTCTAAAAAGTAAAATTAAGTTTTACAGAGATGGAACATAATCAAGTCAGTTATGTGACTTAAAAATCCTAAAAAACAATATTGAAACACTTCCTGGTGGCCAAAAATTTAAAAGATTTATACTGTTATAAAATAATGTATAAAAAGACAGAAAGCACTGTTTATATTTTAATTATTATTATATAATTATAATATTTGTATTATATGTTTATTATATAATTATTATAAAACAGAAAATTGTGTTTTTTATGTTAAAATAGCTCTGCGGCCCTCTGACGAGATCTGAGTTTGAGACCCCTGTACTATAAAGTCCACATCACCATCATTCAGTCTGAAGATGTGCCACTTCATGACCCTGCTGCCTACCATTGATGATTTCCTGTCCTTGTCTGACTACATCTATTGATACAAGTATCAAAGTCCCCAACAAACCCAATGGACATCTTCACATTCGCTTTCACCCAGAAGCCTGTAGTGCAGGTAGTATCTTTTATAAGGACCGTGTAAATAAAGCTGTTATCTGTACAGGCTCTCACCCAGTGTCCTCATCCCAGTAGTAATATCCTCTCGTCTGGTGCGTATGGTCCATCTTTTCTCTCTGAGTGGTTTTCATGAACGAGCCGGTCTTTCTGGTCTCTTTGGTGAGGCGGTTGTGGATGTCTGAGATTATGGTGAACTCTGTGCCTTTAGGGTAGCAGATGCCTACACTAATCCAGTCGTTTCTGTAAAAAAGGGCATTGCTTTAGTAAATAACTCACGGTTTGACATTTATGCATATGTGTTATAGGTTGGTATGCGTATTAGAATCACTAGGGGGCGCCATTGTCCTAGATCAGAGGAGCAGTGAAATGAATTGTTTATTTCTTCCTCTCGACTGGTTAGTGAGAGAAGACGGTGTGTATTTTATTGGATATAATTTACAACCACTTATAAAGTAATTATAACACATTTATCTAAATAAGCAGGGTTGCATTTCAGAAGTTAATACTTAAGCCAGTTTCAGATTCTACATAATTAATTAATAACAATTAATCTTAGTTTAAAAATGTATTTTAATTTAGTATTTAAACAAAACAAAACAATACAGGCAAATATAACAAATAAAAACACAGACCCGAAATAAAATAAACAATAAATGTCACCCTGCCTGTGAAAACCCAGCAAAAGTCATTTTTTTGTGATTTACCGTTTTCATTATCTGTAAAGTGGAAAAACGTCCCAGACAATGTTGTCCAACCAGTGCTTTTGGCTCTCATTCACAGATGCATTGTTTTGGGAAAAATATTACATTTTACCTTCGGAAAAGATACTATTTTTAGAAAACATCACAACGCAATGGCTCGACCAAAGGTGTGAGTTTTGGGTTGGTCTATGTCATATGTAGCTAATGTGTAGGAAATCAGTTTAAAAAAAAACTATTTAAGAGAGTTAAAACCTCACTTTGATTTTTAAGAAATAAAGTTCATCTAATAAGTGAATACACACACCCCTTTAAAAAAATATTAAAATCTCCCTAAATTGAATAAGCTAATTCACATAAAATATGTTTACGTATGGTCCATAAGATGTACTGTAAGATTGTACTTGTATGATCAATGAATTATGTTTCTATGTATTGTGATAGTTGTTCAGGAGTATCATGGTTGTCCTTAGCTGTTAAAGTCCACATGAACCGGAAGTCGCGATCGACTTTACTTTCGTGTTGTGACGTATTTTTGGGTGAAACAGAATATCACGCAAGGGAAAATAGTGGGTGTGGCTTTTGTGTTCCACTATGCTTTGATTGCATACTGAAAAGTAGGCATTTCGTTCAGAAACGGTTGGCATCAAAGTGATTTTTGTAAGGGGCGGAGTTAACGGATGATCCCGCCCAAGTCGTCCAACTGACATCATCAGAGAATGATCGCCACAAAAGGGCGGGAGTACATTTTCAAATTTTAATTAAAGTTGGGGGCACATGCATTTAAACACTGCAATATTACGTAAAAAATAAGAACTGCCGGTTTTGATTTCAGTGCGACTTTAAACTGTCAACTAGTCGACTTTAAACTGTCAACTAGTCTTCAGAAAAATTCTCCGTCTTGCACATTCTTTGCTTTTCCAGCATCTTCTGCATATTTAACAGAGGTTTTGTGATGTTAGAAATCTTTTAACATTGTGGATAATTAAGAGACTCGCGCACAACTACTACAAAAGATACAAACATCCAGTTATGCTCCAGAAGGCATCAATCTGGGTATGTAAACTTATGAGATTAACTTTAAGCTTGATTTACAGGTACCTGACTAATGAGACTAAGGGGTCGTTTACACGACGGTAAAGTTTTTATACAGTTTGGCTGTTCGTTCACATGAAATGGCATTTTGGGGTCCTGAAAACGCTAACTTTTAAAGACTTTTAAACTATGAAAATGGCGACCTTGTGCACATGTATGCGCAAATACAGCGGCCTACAGGAATGTGTTTGTGCTGCTCAAGACACTGAGTTTATTAATGCTTCTTCAACAAAGTTTACAGAATTTTGCTGCTTTATAGTCCAAAAACCGCTCGCCCAAACAAAACTGCTCAATGCATTTGCCATCTTGATTGTCTTTATCGCTCTGAAGCTAAATGTGTTTGGGCGCAAGTGCATAGTGTTTCTTTACAAAGTAACATCGCCATCTACTGGCCCTGTTACGCATAATTCTATTGCTTTCGTAAATCTGTGTAAATATTTTATGTGATTTTCTTTGCATAACGTAACGTAAAATTGTGTGTACGTGAAATTTTTCAAAAACGCAGAAAACCGTTATTACGTTAACGTGTAAATCTCAGTCCCTCCTGAAAAACGCAATTTTGCGATCGCATGATTCAACGCATAATCAGCCAAAGTCCGCATATTTATGCGGGGGCAGCATTTTTTCAAATACGCCGCACTTTCGCAGCATAAATTGCAGATTTCCATACGTAAAAAAGCGGGGCTTGCATGATTTCATAATCCCTGCATTTTCGTGGCTAAAATCACATATATCTTAGCAGAAAGTTGAAAAATGTTGCATTTACTTCACACAAGCGCAGCCATATCCCCTGTTGCCATGGAAACGCTATGAAGTGACGTGATTGTGACGTGAACATCATTGAAAAGCTGCAAAAAGTTTTTGCAAGTTCCCGCAATTTTTGCAAGTTCCCGCAATTTCATCGCATAAAATTGCATAAATATCTCGCAATTCCATCGTGTTTTTTAAGATCAAGATGTTTTGCCCGCAACAATCACAAAAAACTCCGCCTTTTTCTGGAAGGGCCAAGAAGCCTGGACACAGAGATGCGTTTAGTTGTAAACATATAAATTGTTTGATCGGAGCCGGCGTTTAGGGACTCTGAAACTGCTATTTTATTAAACCAGGTCCCAGAGTGAATAAATCTGAAACCAACACCCTTGTGTGTTCGTATGTACCGCCAAATTCAGAAATTATGGAAAATAAATAGAAAAAATGATAAGTTTGCTTATCATTTGCTATTTTCTCTGGAGAAACTACCCACGTGCATTCATTTTCTGATCTGATCATGAACGGGTGCAGTTATATTATGCTGGCAAATGATCTCAGTTTCAGCACAATTTGTGAGGACCTCCCTGACCTTAGCCTTATTCTAGTTTGGGCACATTTCTGGTCGTGAATGTTGATCTGTATATAAATGCCCTGTTTCAAAGAGCTGAATGATAACTTGTTGCGATGACACATGCGTCTTCACTATGACGCGGCATTGTTTCTGCCTTTTGTTTACAGATGACAAATTATTTGAAACGATGCCGTGTTTAAAAAATCGGACAGATAGGGAAAGCTCTGGCTTCATGTGGAAACATTGCTGTTTTTCTCACTTTTATAAGTCTCTCTGTAGAATTGTCTGCTAATTGCAACGTAAATGTCAAGTGTTTGTACAGGACCCAACCATTAAGCCATCAATCACAGACCTGTTGAAGTTAATGAGCCAAATGGTGACTTCGGCAGGAGCTGCTTGGTCCCAGTGCATTGTGTATCCTTTCCCGAGAGTTATAACAGGCTGGAATTGCTGGTAGTGGTTCCACTTTCCCAGAGCACCCTCCAGCTCCAAAGGCTTGTCTGGATACTCATCCTTCACCATCTTCATGTTAAGGTTGGCTGGATTCCGGGTCTGGACATAAATCTGGGGGAAGGGGGCAATTTTGAACACCATTTTAGTGAGCAAGAGTGAACGCTTGACGGGTTTGACAGCGTGATTGGATTTTCCCCACAAACTGAATTTTAAAGAGGGCTAACAAGGTGTCAGGCTTTTTGGAGAGGGTAAACAAATTCCAAGTCCTTGGAATGTACCAAACAAGTTACTGCCCTCAGGTGAACTGTTTGTATGTATATTCCTGTGGCCCTGACTGCCCAAATTAAGACTTCTGGCAACAAACATGGACATGTTTTGGGAGTACCAAGAGGGTGTGACACCTTGCCAGCTGTGGGTTGGACCTACCTGGGCATAATGCCCGCTGCAGATGGCAGCTCTCCAGTCTGGGATGTCAATACAGTCAGGGTGCCTCAAGAGCCAGTTGTCCTCTTTGACTAGGAAAGCACCCGGGTATTCGCTCACCGAGCCATCGATGTCATGAAAAATGGTTGTCTTGTCTCCGTCCATCTCCATCTTGCTGAACCAGGGTCCCGGCTCACCAAAGAACACCCGTGAAGTGATCTAAGCCAATAAAATAACCAACTTACATTATTAAGCCACAGGACACGTTTATACTATCAGGCAATCCAGAATTTAACAAACTAAAAATCTTAAATTTAAATGAATTTGTGCACAAAACAAGCAAATAAACACTGTTAATGGGGTAATGGTTTTCAGTAAAAATATCTAAAAATTCTTAAATTAAGATGCTTTTCCTTGATGAGCAAAACGACCCAAGAAAATAAGGAAAAATCTAGAATTTTTCTTAAATTAAGTGTTTAAGAAAAAAAGTTAAGAACATTTTTTGCTTTATGCACAAATTCACTTAAATTTAATATTTTTGTCTAAAAACTAGACCAATTTTTTTAGATAATTTTGCTTATCAAGAAAATACCTCTTGATTTTAACATTTTATGTTATTTATATTACACTGCAAAAAATGATTTTCACGACAAAAGTTTCTTAGTATTTTTGTCTTGTTTTCAGTAAAAATATCTAAAAATTCTTAAATTAAGATGCTTTTTCTTGATGAGCAAAACGACCCAAGAAAATAAGAAAAAAATCTAGATTTTTTCTTAAATTAAGTGTTTAAGAAAAATTAAAGAAAATTTGCTTACCCCATTGGCAGATTTTTTGCTTGTTTTAGGCACAAAATCACTTAAATTTGATATTTTTGGTCTAAAAACTAGACTTATTTTCTTGGGTCGTTTTGCTCATCAAGAGAAAGCATCTTAATTTAAGAATTTTTCGATATTTTTAAGGATAACAAGACAAAAATACTAAGACTTTTTTTCTTGAAAATCATTTTTGCAGTGTATATTTCTATTAAAAACATGACAAAATACTAACTAAGATTTTTGCGGCTAGTGAGGCTTGATAAGTGACTACCAAAAGCGAGGAGAGACCCCATCCTGAGAAAGTCGCATTTATTATTTGACAGTCTGCTTTCTCTCTCTCTCTGTGAAACAGCTGTCATAGACCTGCCTGCAGCTAGCAGACACTCGAAAATGTTATAATCCTCTTTGACATCCTTCACCAAATCAATCAGTGTTCCTAGAATAGCTCAGGGCAAGTGACCCCATCCACTATTATTAAATAACACAAAGATGGCTGACACATATTTTGTCGTAGAGGTCACATGGCCCCCGGAGAAGATCCTACGATCATCGCACTTACCGGGACGTCATCGAAAGTGATGTCGGTGACGTTGTTGTTGGGGCAACTCTGCCACGAGTTGTTCAGGCGGAAACCGAAAGCCGAGGTGTGCCGGCCGTCGAGGGCTACGAATTTGCGGAAAGTGCAGTTCTGGACGTTGATCGGCCCGTCGTAGATTTGCATTCCACGTATAGGGAAGTTCCTGCAGGGCACACAGCAATGGCACAGGTGAACTTGTCTGCACTTATCACATCATCGTGCCAGAAAGTGCGATTGCCCCACGTAATGCCGCTGGCATTTAGAAAAACGAGTAAACCACACATAAAAGTAAACGAGAACTTTAAAGGTGAAGTGTGTAATTTCTGCACTGATAGCAGAACCGAATAGGATTGCAAAAATAATGACATACGCAGTCCCACAGAGGCCGTGCATTATTCTAATTGTTATGTTTGTTAAGTTATGTGGAAAACAATACAGAAAAATAATAACGGAGGGCCTCTGCGGGATTCTGGATGTTTAAAAGCAGTCATTAGGAAATCTTTCCTCTGGCCAATTATTATTATTACTCTTTGTGAACAGCTATAACTTTACATCCCTAAGGTGAGAGCGCATCAAACTTAGCATGCATGATGGGTCTGTTGCTAATTGAATTTCGTGTCATTTTGGGATGTATGGGATGTATGGTTGCTTAGCAACTAGCAGTTAATTTTGTGATATTCAAAATGTTAGCCTGCTGGCCTGTCCCAGGCTTAAAATCTCATGAGACCCCCTCTCCGGGGAACAAATTTGCCTCAAGGACTGCGTTTTGATAGATATAGACATTAAAATGTAAACACTGTAAATACAACTTTATAGACTCTAATGTTAACTTGTAATTTTTTATGCCACTAGTGGCCCCAAACAGAACTGCAATCTGTCAGTTTGCGCAGCTTGATCTATATATATATATATATATATACACATACACTCACCTAAAGGATTATTAGGAACACCATACTAATACTGTGTTTGACCCTCTTTCGCCTTCAGAACTTCCTTAATTCTACGTGACATTGATTTAGCAAAGTGCTGAAAGCATTCTTTAAAAATGTTGGCCCATATTGATAGGATAGCATCTTGCAGTTGATTTGTGAGATGCACATCCAGGGCATGAAGCTCTTGTTCCACCACATCCCAAAGATGCTCTATTGGGTTGAGATCTGGTGACTGTGGGGGCCATTTTAGTACAGTGAACTCAATGTCATGTTCAAGAAACCAATTTGAAATGATTCGAGCTTTGTGACATGGTGCATTATCCTGCTGGAAGTAGCCATCAAACGATGGGTACATGGCGGTCATAAAGGGATGGACATAATCAGAAACAATGCTCAGGTAGGCCGTGGCATTTAAACGATGCCCAATTGGCACTAAGGGGCCTAAAGTGTGCCAAGAAAACATCCCCCACAACATAACACCACCAGCCTGCACAGTGGTAACAAGGCATGATGGATCCATGTTCTCATTCTGTTTACGCCAAATTCTGACTCTACCATCTGAATGTCTCAACAGAAATCTTCAACTGTCCAATTTTGGTGAGCTCGTGCAAATTGTAGCTTCTTTTTCCTATTTGTAGTGGAGATGAATGGTATTGGTGGGTCTTGTGGGGCTGTTGTAGCCCATCCATCTCAAGGTTGTGCGCGTTGTGGCTTCACAAATGCTTTGCTGCATACCTCGGTTGTAACGAGTGCTTATTTCAGTCAAAGTTGCTCTTCTATCAGCTTGAATCAGTCGGCTCATTCTCCTCTGACCTCTAGCATCAACAAGGCATTTTCGCCCACAGGACTGCTGCATACTGGATGTTTTTACCTTTTCACACCATTCTTTGTAAACCCTAGAAATGGTTGTGCGTGAAAATCCCAGTAACTGAGCAGACTGACTCAGACCGGTCCGTCTGGCACCAACAACACCACACTCAAAATTGCTTAAATCACCTTTCTTTCCTATTCTGACATTCAGTTTGGAGTTCAGGAGATTTCTTGACCAGGATCACAGCCCTTAATGTATTGAAGCAACTGTCATGTGATTGGTTGATTAAATAATTGCATTAATGAGAAATTGAACATGTGTTCCTAATAATATTTTAGTTGAGTGTATATATATCAGTTTAAAAGTGACAACACTGTTTATTATTACTTTACTAAGACGTATCTCTCTTGTTTTCCTGTCGCTTTGGACAAAAGCATCTGCTAAATGCAAGTGACAGTTTATCAAAAAGACTTTCTTTGCAGCATTCATGCTGAGAAATATAAAGTCGCAGGTGTCAAAGGCTGAAAAAGTGGTTTTCAGCCTTCCTAAGTCCTCCAGTTGCCAAGATAATATGAAACCCTCCCATCTATTTTCATTGGTGCTACTGCTGAAAAATGATAAAGCTGCTTGCTTTCAATTTTGAAGACTTCAATAATTATCTCAATTCATTTTGTGCTTCCAGACGTTTGAGGAACTGTATGCGCTTCAATAACAACAACAGCTGTTGGGGGGACGAATAAAAACTGTCAATTTAGTTCGTGAAGGTTGCACGCTGCATGGTAGAGGTATGGTACAGATGAGACCAAATATCTGCAATGCAGTCAGGAGTGAGAAAAGGGTGGACTGCGAGAAAAAGGGAAGTTACTTTTTAACCCTTTCAACCATGAGTTTTGATGTTAACGACTTATATGTCGTCGTCAGTTTGTCCGTTTAGGGCTACTGTAGAAACATGACTGCGATTTCCATTAAGATAATAAAAACAATACAGTTCATTATGTAAGATCTTTATACACCACTGATAATATAGATATGCATATTATACTGTATATCTTTCAAGAGATCCTCCTAAAAGTTACACAATGCACCTTTAAAGCAACACCAAAGAGTTTTTGCTCTTTGCTCCCCCTACAGGTTGGAAGCGTAATTGTCCATTACCACTGTCGTAAATAATTTAGCCTACTGCAGCATAGCTGGCTCTCATTGGATTGTAGGTCTGCCGTGAAGCAAGTTTTTGTAGTTTTCACTCGAACTTCAGGACCGCGACCCGACGGTTGGAAACTTCTTTAGTGCGGTTTTGGCCGATAGAGGGGTGCAAAGCGAATGTGAATGTGCCGTTCACCCTGTTTCGAGTGGATGAACGACTGAAACTTTTTTGGAAACGTCATTTTAAGGTAAAAAAAAAAAACTCTTTGGTGTTGCTTTAAAACTACAGAAATCAAAATTGATACTAAATACTTTGTAACACTTTACAATAAGGTTGAATTAGTAAACATTAGTAAATGCATTTACTATTTTGAACAAACAATGAACAATATAGTTTATTAGAATTTATTAATTCTTGTTAACTCTTTCCCTGCCATTGACAAGTTGTCTCGTCAATTAAGAGAAAACATTTGCCTGAAAAAAAAACAAGTTCCTGATGAGTTTTTATGGTAATCTGTAACACAAAGATTAAAAAATGTACAAAGTTTATAAAAAATGAAGCAAAAAATTATTTGTTAATGTTTCGATAATCGTTCTGAATCGGATCTCCAACAAAATTCCTCCTTAAAAATGCAATCATTTCAGCTTTTTGTTCAAAATTTTGTATTTTTGAAACAGATAAATAAACAGAGAAAAAAAAATAAAGTTATTATGACACTTTTTTTGCCATTTTGTTTGTTTATTGTTTGTTTGGAAGCAGAGGGTCTGTTCTTTCATTTGATATATTTGTATGTTTATATATTTATACATTATACAAAATAAAGTCAGAATTCTGACTTTAATCTCAGAATTCTGACTTTAATCTCATAATTCTGACTTTATTTTCAGAATTCTGACTTTAATCTCAGAATTCTGACTTTATTCTCAGAATTCTTGCTTTAATCTCAGAATTCTGACTTTAATCTCAGAATTCTGACTTTATTCTCAGAATTCTGACTTTAATCTCAGAATTCTGACTTTAATCTCAGAATTCTGACTTTATTCTCAGAATTCTTGCTTTAATCTCAGAATTCTGACTTTAATCTCAGAATTCTGACTTTATTCTCAGAATTCTTGCTTTAATCTCAGAATTCTGACTTTAATCTCAGAATTCTGACTTTATTCTCAGAATTCTTGCTTTAATCTCAGAATTCTGACTTTAATCTCAGAATTCTGGGATTAAAGTCAGAATTCTGAGAATAAAGGCATAATTCAAATATATTTTCACCAGTGGCCCTAATCCTCTTCTGTAGGGGCGGGGAATGAGTTAATGTTAGCTGTCAATGCGATTATTTTTGTTAGTTCATGGTGCATTAACTAATGTTAACAGTTACAGCACTTGATTTTTATAAATGTATTAGTAAATGATAAAATTAACATTAACTAAGATTAATAAATGCTATCATTGTTGGTTCATGTTAGCCTATGCATTAAACTGATCACTAAAAATGCAAACTTATTGTAAAGCGTTACCAAATACTTTATTAATACACTTTTCTTACTGTGTCTTACTGTGTACAATTCAGTTGACGTCACAAACTGTACATATTACTTTAACATCTCCCATCTTTTATTAACCAATCAGCTCCTGATGGATAAAATCAACCCCCACCCTAAATTTTTCACTTAGAAATGTAAAAAAGTTAAATAGGTTGGAGTTTGCATGATGACAACATCAAAGTCAAAATCAATTGTAATGCTATTTCAGACAAATGTACCAAAATAAGTTCCTTGGCACCCATTCACAGCATATTTACAATATTCTGAAAAGCAAAAATAAGAGGTTTGAGATACTCACACTCCTCTGGGAAGAGACCTGCTGAGATGATCGGAACCTCCGGGACCCCAGGATTGATCCTCCTGGTCGGGCATCCCTCTGTTCCCGCTCTCCCCCACAAACAGAGAGTTTTTCACCTCTTGACGGGAGCCATCATCATCTGGGAATGTCCCGCCGCTATATACACAAGCATGCAAAAGTCAGAAAAACATGCCGGTCTATACCAAATTACTTTCACACTTTCTCAAAAACTACCACTAGTTGTCTGCATCTCAAAAAGATTCCCATATAAGGGATTTTCCAATTACAGTCACAGCGTATTGCTCAATAATGAATTCGGCAAATATGAACGCATTTCATTTTTTTATACTGCTGAAATGCATGCCTGGAAAATAATAGAATAGAAGAAAAATAGTGATTAGCGGGTTTACCTGGCGAGAGTGAGGCCTATTCCATTATCGGCAAACCTGTGTGCAATTGAGATGAAGGAACAGTCAATGGTGACCACACGGTGCAATAAAGAGCAGATTACACAACCCACCGACGTGCTTGATCGAAACGATAAATGATTGATTTGCCAATTTTATAATCCGAAGCTATTTTACAGAAGCTGTTAGATCCTCGACATTCATAAAACTAAATTGAAATTTGCCTCTAAATATATTTATGCTTCGCATTCGGTTTTAATTAAGACCTCTGGAGGTTTTTCATTACCGCTCACACAGTGGAAGTGTGATTCGTTTGTAGGTGATATTTCATAAACGTTGAGCTTTTGTGATAATTGAATTCTGCCGTACGAACTCTACCAATTACTTTACTTTTGTTAAATGTCCCATCTGAATTTGATTTACAAACAAATGAGCTTTCAAAAAGGTCCCCATCCATGATATATTGATAAACAAGTGTCTGGTAAGAGGATTGTTGCGTCTCGCTGAACACAAACAACTGCACTGTTTTTACAAAACACACAATTACAATGTCAAATTAGATTTTAAATAAACATACATTTATTACATGTAAAGGTAAGCACGTTGAACCCTTAAAGCACTAGTTTCCAAAAAACATAGTATAGTCTAATAAACAAAGCAAAGATATTCAGTATAAAATACAATCTCTTAAATATAGATTTTTTTATGCTCACTCATGTTTTTTATGCTCAGTATTTATGATGACGAGGGGATCTAATACAACCTATACATGTTGGCAACTACCAGTGTGTTCGGAGTGTCGTGTGTGTTGCTCGTCATGTCAAAATATGTTTTCGTTGTGTCGTGTGTGTGTCTTGTCATGTCAAAATATGTGTTTGGTGTGTTCGTGTGTGCTGCTTGTCATGTCAAAATATGTGTTTGGTGTGTTCGTGTGTGCTGCTTGTCATGTCAAAATATGTTTTCGTTGTGTCGTGTGTGCGTCTTGTCATGTAAAAATATGTGTTCTGTGTGTCGTGTGTGTGGCTCGTCCTGTCAACATATGTTTTCGTTGTGTCATGTGTGGGTCATGTAAAAATATGTGTTCGGTGTGTTCATGTGTGCTGCTCTTCCTGTCAAAATATGTGTTTGTGTGTGCTGCTCGTCTGTATGCGTATGCGTTACAGAGGATTAATATCCAAAAAGGGCAGATTGTCTCCGTTTCATCTACCACAGTGGTCGTTTCTAAAGCAGGATGCTTTTCAGAAAGTTTTGTTTTTGCGTCGTCTTTCTCCGTTTGTGCAAAAAAGAGAGATGTTTATGGAACAGAGCATGTGAGCGGAGCGGTAATATTTCCATCAGAGCGCATTTCCGAAGTTTCCGCTCCGCTCGCTCAATACGCAGCACCGCTCGCTCATCCCAGTATGCCCTTTGGTAATTTGATAGTTCGAGAATCTATAGCAATAAGTTATGGAGTTCAAATATTGTTTTAATGAAGTCGCCAGCCTTATATAGAAATGAAACTAAGATGACAGTATAAATGTAGCGTCGTCTGCATCTAGATGCAGTTTTAAAGATGAAAATTACTTTAATCTAACACTGATCAACACAAATACAAAATGCCATAATATAACTGATTGCTTACCAGCATTAAAACCACTTAAAATAAAAACCTGTATAGTTCTCCGCTCCGTGGATGAGGAAGCTTCAGCCAAAAACGCCGGTGCCTTTAGTATTAACTGACTGAACACTTGACTCTTCCATGAACATTTAGATATTAATTTTTTTCATCAACAGCATGCGATGAACATTATAAACATTGATGATAATCTCTGCCGACTCGACTGATTCAGCACGTCCTCTATTTTACGGCTTTTCGTTCGGTCCGCGTGAGCTAAACATTTTTGTTCTGTAATTTGCTCTCGCGTAGGCTATATTTCTACATATTTTCGACCAAGTAACACTCGGGATAAAATGTAAGTTGTTTTAGATAGCATTTAAGCTTCTGAAATGTTGACAAATCAGTCTGACTAAAATGATCTATCCAGATGAATTTAGCCAAAATAATGATTTATTCGTTTTCATACTATATTAGATACACGTTAATTTAGCTACTAATATACTATTGAAAATGCCATAAATAAATACTCATGGCCTTCTGTATTGCATTCGTTTTGTACATTTACAGGTTCATAAATACTGTCTAATTTAAATTTCTTTAAGACACAGCTATGTTCTGTATTTACTGATGCACTGTAAATTTGCACTTTGCACTTGAAGTTGTTCTTCAATTTATTTTAGTTTTTTCAAATAATATATTTATATAATAGTATAGTTCGTTGGGGAACGAATTATTATAATATTTCGTAATTACTTATTACATTTATTATTACTTAAAATTGTGAATTAGTAAAACGTGGATGTCGTGGAAACAATTTGTTAATTTGAATTATATCCGGAGCACCGTATCAGTTAAACTAGGTCTAATAGCCAACACACAACTGTACATAACTGCGATTTATCAGCTAATACTTTAATTAAATGCAATTATCCAAGAACGTCAGTACAGAAAACAAGTAGGCTTACTAAATTTTTTTTATGTCGGAGCGGGATCTGAATGGGAATTGGTTTATTTGCTAGCGTGAGCGGAAAGTTAACGGAGCGCTTGCTTGGGCGGTGAGCGACTGAGTGGAGCGCTTGAACAGTAGAGCGGAATATTTAGGGAAGCTTCGCTCACATGTTATGGTCCGGGACACACGCGCGTCTCCGTTCAGCTTCCAAACACGCATACAAATGATCAGACCGTCAGGGCAGCAATCATTTGTGTCATTTACAGGACATTCACAAATTAAAGATAGAAAAGTGGCGAAATGTCTGTCGGCTCATGACGACACGCACCATGTATTAACAAATATTTTTTTATTTTAACTGATAATGTTAATCGGTCATACATTCGTACCTTCGGTTAACGGTTAAACGGTCAATGTGAGCATCCCTAGTGTCTTGTCATGTTAAATATGTGTTTGGTGCGTTTTGTGTGTCTCGTCATGTCAAAATATGTGTTTGGTGTGTCGTGTGTGTGTCTCGTCATGATAAATATGTGTTTGGTGTGTTCGTGTGTGCTGCTTGTCATGTCAAAATATGTTTTCGTTGTGTTGTGTGTGCGTCTTGTCATGTAAAAATATGTTTGGTGTGTCATGTTAAAATATGTGTTTGGTGCGTTGTGTGTGTGTCTCGTCATGTCAAAATATGTGTTTGGTGTGTGTGTCTCGTCATGTCAAAATATGTGTTCGGTGTGTCGTGTGTGTCTCGTCATGTCACAATATGTGTTCGATGTGTCGTGTGTGTGTCTTGTCATGTTAAATATGTGTTTGGTGCATTGTGTGTGTCTCGTCATGTCAAAATATGTGTTTGGTGTGTGTCTCATCATGTTAAATATGTGTTTGGTGCATTGTGTGTGTCTCGTCATGTCACAATATGTGTTCGATGTGTCGTGTGTGTGTCTTGTCATGTTAAATATGTGTTTGGTGCATTGTGTGTGTCTCGTCATGTCAAAATATGTTTTCGGAATGTCGCGTGTGGCCCGCCATGTCAAAATATGTGTTCGGTGTGTCGTGTGCGCAGCTCGTCATGTCAAAATATGTGTTTGGTGTGTGTGTCTCGTCATGTTAAAATATGTGTATGGTGCGTTGTGTGTGTCTCGTGATGTCAAAATATGTGTTTGGTGTGTGTGTCTCGTCATGTTAAAATATGTTTGGTGTGTCATGTTAAAATATGTGTTCGGTGCGTTGTGTGTGTGTCTCGTCATGTTAAATATGTGTTCGGTGCGTTGCGTGTGTCTCGTCATGTCAAAATATGTGTTTGGTGTGTGTTTCTCGTCATGTCAAAATATGTGTTCGGTGTGTCGTGTGTTTGTCTTGTCATGTCAAAATATGTGTTTGATGTGTCGTGTGTGTGTCTTGTCATGTTAAATATGTGTTTGGTGCATTGTGTGTGTCTCGTCATGTCAAAATATGTGTTTGGTGTGTCGTGTGTGTGTCTCGTCATGTTAAATATGTGTTTGGAGGGTCGTGTGTGTCTCGTCATGTCAAAATATGTGTTCGGTGTGTCGTGTGCGCAGCTCGTCATGTCAAAATATGTGTTTGGTGTGTGTGTCTTGTCATGTTAAAATATGTGTTTGGTGTGTGTGTCTCGTCATGTTAAAATATGCTTGGTGTGTCATGTTAAAATATGTGTTCGGTGCGTCGTGTGTGTGTCTCGTCATGTCAAAATATGTGTTTGGTGTGTGTGTCTCGTCATGTTAAAATATGCTTGGTGTGTCATGTTAAAATATGTGTTCGGTGCGTCGTGTGTGTGTCTCGTCATGTCAAAATATGTGTTTGGGGTGTTATGTGTGTGACTCGTCATGTCAAAATGTGTTTGGTGTATCATGTGTGTGATTCGTCATGTCAAAATATGTGTTCGGTGCGTCGTGTGTGTTGCTCGTCATGTCAAAATGGTTTGGTGTGTCATGTGTGTAGCTCGTCATGTCAAAATATGTATTCAGGGTGCGTCGTGTGTGTAGCTCATCATGTCAAAATATGTGTCCGGTGCGTCATGTTCGTTGCTCGTCATGTCAAAATATGTGTTCGGGGTGTTATGTGTGTGACTCGTCATGTCAAAATGTGTTTGGTGCCTCATGTGTGTGACTCATTATGTCAAAATATGTGTCCAGTGCATCATGTGTGTTGCTCGTCATGTCAAAATGTGTCCGGTGCGTCATGTAAACCTACAGTATGTGCATCATGTCAAAATACGTGCCTGCTGAACACGTGTTGAAAGGGTTCATGATAAAAGAGATGCTTACGTCTCGCAAGACACTCACTTAACATTAATATGAATACACACGAGATTAAGCAAATGCGACTCTTATCATAAACCCCTTTGACGCGTCTGCAGCAGGCACCTATATTGACATGACGTGACATGCACATAGGTTCACAAGACGTGCCGAACACATATTTTGACATGACGAGACACACATGATGAGATAAATACATGTTTTAACGAGATTCACATTTGTGAGCCCTTGATTAAGAAGTAACTGCCCGCCACTGGCGACTACATATCTTAATATGCCTTTACCAAATGGAGTAAACTCACTTACTGACAATCATCCAGCCAAATATCCCCACCCCTCAGCCAAGCACCATGGTCCTGGTTTTTGTAGGCCACAAAGTGATGGATTAGAGCAGGAACTCTTGGTTTAAAGGGGTCTGCATCCTGGTGTGGCCCGTACCTGTCGAAGAAGAGCTTGGCATTAATGTGAATTGACTTGTAAGCTTATAATAATGATTTATATTTTAACCTGTCGGATATGATTGTCTGGGTTTTAACTTCATGCTGCATTTTATTTACAGTGCATTGTGTATTGTTATGTTGTTTGTTTTAAATAACATAAGCTGGTGATGCTATGCAAATACAGACGTGTGAAACTCTAAATGCTCACCTGGCTCCTACGAGGGAAAGGTAAGGCCGCTTGTCTCTTGCGTTAGCCTCGGTCGTCTTTACGCCATTGTCGAGGATCATCCCCGCCTAACAACACACACGAGTTGAACTCAAACAGAGGTAAAGAATCGGATTTCTAATCACAACAAATGAAAACTTAATTCATCAATACTTTATGTGCAGCACATAACACATAGTTTCCCTCTTTGCTTATTGTAAAACAGGGATAAAGTACTTTGTTATATATTAAACAAATCAAAATGTAATCGGACACAGCTGGGGTCATTCATCCTTTTTAAGAAACATCACAATAGCACGGACCTAATGCCATGAGTTATAATTATACCATCAATTCAGATGGAGAAACTTGATTTGAATATAAACATGGTGGA